>NC_045436.1:151699434-151762510 GCF_002776525.5 Piliocolobus tephrosceles
AGAATGGAGAGTGTAAACAACCAGATGATATAGGAGTTAAAAAGGAATTACTTAAGCAGATAGCAAAGTCATGGGAGTCCTTGGGAGCTTTTCTTTTTAATGAAAAGTAGCCCCAAATCATTTTCTAGCAAACAGCAGCCTGCAAACTGGAAGCTTGCACGTGTAAATGCTGGCAGGGACTAAGGACTAGACATTTTCAAGATGGCGGCTCCATCTCCTAAGAAGCAGACAAGATGGCACCAATCAACTGGAAAGTCCATTTACATAATAAGATTAGGGTGGGACAAGCAGCCTTCCTCAAGCATTATGTAGACTTCATGCCTGATCGAACCAATCTGTGAGTCCTATGTAAATCAGGTACTGCCTTATCTAGCCTGCCTATAAAATCTGCTGAGATTCACTACCTCCCACTTTTTCAGAGGTTTCTCTCTCTTGCAAGGAGCTGCTCTCTTCTCTCCATTCTTCTATTAAACTTTCCACTCCTTAACCCACCCACATGTGTCCCTGTCCTGAATTATTTCTCAACCATGAGAAAGAACCAGGGTATGTACCCCAAACAGTGTAGTCGCTTCATAGAGAGTAAACAACAACTAGCTAGTTGTTTGGGAACAAACAGCAGTTTTTTCCAAAGTCACTTGCAGGGTTTGTTTATTCATTTTTAAATTTTCTACTTTCTAGCTGATTAATTTATTAATCTTTATTATACTATTTCTTCATTTTCTTTAAGAGATATTGGACCTCTCAGCTGAAATCCTACAAGCCAGAAGATACTGGGGGACCTATATTCAATGTTTTTAAAGAAAACGATTCTCCAAGAATTTTATATCAAGCCAAACTAAGGTTCCGAAGCAAAGGAGAAATAAGATTGTTTTCAAATAAGCAAATGTTGGGGGAGTTCGTTACCACCAGGCCTTCTTTACAACAAATCTTTAAAGGAGTACTAAACATAGAAACAAAAACCATTATCAGCTAATACAAAAGCACACTTAAATACACAGACTAGTCACACTCTAAAGTAACCACACACACAAGTCAGCATAATAACCAGCTAACAACACAATGACGGTATCAAATCCATACACATAAATATGGACCTTGAATGTAAATGGAATGAAGCCCCCAGTAAAACGGCACAGAAGACCAAGCTGGATAAAATAGCAAGACCCAAAACTACTCTGCCTGCAATTCAAGCTCTTTGGGAGGCCAAGGTGAGAGGATTGCTTGAGGTCAGAAGCTCAAGACCAGCTAGACAACATAGTGAGACTCTGTCTGTACAAAAATAAAAAATAAAATTAGCTGGGTATAGTGGCATGCACTGGTTTTAGCAGCTAGCTGGAAGGCCAAAGCAGGAAGATTGCTTGGGTCCAGGAGCTTGAGCCTTCAGTGACCCATATCACACCATTGCACTCCAACCTGGGACACAGAGTAAGAGTCTGTCTCTTAAAAAAATAAAATAAAGAGAAAAACAACATAATATACATTCTTCTCATTACCTCATGTCACACACTGTAAAATTGACTACATAATTGGATATCAAACAATCTTTAGCAAATGAAAAAAATAAAAATAAAAAACAAGATCATATCAGACACACTCTTGGAGCACAGCTCAATAAAATAGAAGTCAAGACTAAGAAAATTGCTCAAAATCATGCGATTACATGGAAATTAAACATACAGTTGATTGACTTTTTGGTAAATAATATAATTAAAGCAGAAGTCAAGAATTTCTTTGAACCTAATGAGAACAAAGATACAGCACACCATAAACTCTCAGAGGCAGCTAATGCAGTGTTAAGGGGGAAACTCATAACACTAAATGCCCACATTAAAAAGCTAGAAAGATGTCAAATTAATAACCTAACATCACAACAGAAGGAATTAGAGAAGCAAGAACAAATCAACCTCAAAACTAGCAGAAGACAAAAATTAACCAAAATCAGAGCTGAACTGAAAGAATTGAGAAACAAAAATCCATTCAAAAGATCAATGAATCCAGGAATTGTTTTTTTTGTGTGTGTGTGTGCGTGTGTGAAAATTAACAAGCAAAACAGGCCACTAGCTAGAATAATAATGAAGAAAAGAGAGAATGTCCAAATAAATACAATTATAAATGAAGGGGATAACACAGTTGATCCCACAAAAGTTAAAATAAGCATCAGAAACTATTACAAACACATCTACAAATACGCCTCTATGCACACAAACTAGAAAACTTAAAAGAGATTAATACATTCCTGGATGCATACACTGTTCCAAAACTGACAGGAAAAAAAAAATTCACTGAACAGATTAATAATGGGTCTTCTTTTAAATCACAATGTTGACTTTTAAGTCTTTTTCTTTTTAAAGTTTTTATAACAAATCAGTTAGAACTAGGCTTTACTCTGGTATAGAGGTTTTCCTTTTATGTATACTATTTTATTTTATTTGTATTTAAAATAGGTAAGTATCTGAAATCTTTCCATAAATGCAAGTATTTCTTAGGGTAATAGGCTAGTTCTAGTGAGTTACTAAGTATAATTTTAGTTGTAAGGAGGGGGACAAAGTAAGTAAAGGAGCATGGGGTTGCATATAAACTCCCCACCACAACATGGTTCACATACACTCGTTACTCAGCACATAGCTTATTCTTTGAATGCATGAAACATATTTACGATATGATAATAAGAAATAATGAGTCATAAAACTGTTTAAAATGACATCCTTATATTTCTGTCTGTGATCTATCTGTCTATCTATCTGTCTATCTATCTATCTATCTGTCTATCCATCCATCTATCTATCTTCTATCTATCTATCATCTGTCATCTGTTATGGGTTGAATTGTGTTGCCAAAAAGTTATGTTGAAGTCCTAACTCTTAACACTTCAAAATGTGATAGTATTTGGAAATAGAATTATTGCAAATGTAAATAGTTAGGATGAGGTCCTATTGGAGTCAGGGGGACCTTAATCCAATAAGGACATCAGTCATTATTCTTACAAAAAGAGAGATACATAGAGAGAGCACCATGTGACAACAGATGCAGTTATTGAAGTAACACATCTGCAAGCCAAGGAATACCAAAGATTGATGGCGACCAACAGAAGCTAGGAAGCAGAAGAACAAATTCTACCCGGAGTCTCGGAGGAAGCATGACCCTACTGACATCTTGATTTCAGACTTCTAACTTCTAGAACTGAAACAAAATAAATTTTTGTTATTTTACAGCTACCTATTCTGGAGTTCTTTCTATGGCAGCTTTAGGAAACTAATTACCTCCATCTGTATATCTACCTATTCACATATCTATTTATAATCATCATTATCTACATATCTGGACACATAAATCAGTTTGCCCAGGAGCAGATTTTGACAACTTTAATCTGAAGGTAACTTCTTAGGAAGTGTTCCTGGAAAACAACAAAACGCTGGGAAACTAGGACAGGAATAGAGGTAGTACAAATAAAGGACAATATCAAGCAGTGTCTTTCAGAAGGTAAAGTTGCCCCAGTCCCAGAGAGGAAACTTAGTAGCTCACAGCCAGAATCAAGGGGAGTGTTTGTACCACTTCAATTGGTTAGTCATTTTTTAAGGCCTGTGGAGGGAGAAAGAAGGGTGATCACAAATTCCCGGGAAATGTTATCTCTCTACAAAAGTCCAAAGGGTGTTCTATCAGACTCAGGCCAACTTCCAACAAAGAGAAACAGAAGCTGGTTGTTGGGAGTGAAAACACGGAGTCAAGTGTGACTAAAATGATGAAAGTAGCCGAGAGACACTGCTTAGAGCAGAGCACTGACAGTAAATACAATAGATATTTAGGTAATTTCTAAAAATGATCCCAATGTTTCTTTCAGAATGATTATTTATACTTCTCCAAATGACTGATCATTCATATTTATCCAAATTTAAGCCCGTTGCTGATTTTCAAGATTAAATGTGAATTGCTGTTGTTCTTAATTAAAAATCATTTTCTAGGGAAATGATTGTAAAGTATAGATGCTCTTCTATCCTGACTTACTATGAGTCTACTTTACCATGAAATTCAGCCTTTGAATTATTATGAGTGAACCAGTTTGGTGCCTACAACTTAACATTATGATCACAGAAAAAAGAATAAAAGACTCTCACAATAAAAAGTAATCTTTGTGGCATTACTCTTTTAACACACTTTAAAGGTATGTCCTCCAGTGTGATTTGCTAAAGCAGACTCTCTAGAAATATCTCTCCTAGAATCTCTAGAATCTCTAAAACATCTCTTCTTTAAAATCCACTTTCTCTAAATGGTGTGTTATTTGGTGATTCTATGCTAATTACTACAAGAAAACTAGAACCAACATAAATACATCTAACAAAAGGGCCCTGCACTAATTTGCAAATGATAATGTTAACAGTGTTTTTGAAGACATTAATATATATGTGTCATGATTGCATATACATATATTTTTCTTTAGTTGTAAACAATAAAATGACTGTCTTCTAAAAATTTTACTGTTTCACTTTTTCTCCTGTTGCAGTGCAACAGACATGTATAAGTGAAAGAAAAAAGCAAGAAATAATAGATGCCAACCATACATCTCACAAGTAGTTAGTGAGAATAAATCTTGTTTAGTCAGCAAACCTTTCTCAGGTGACGTTTACAAATTTAAAATTTGAACTTTAGCCATTTTTTTAAAAAATTATTGAAGCAACCACTAAAACATTTTCTTTTGAAATCTTACCAAATTAAATATAATTTAACATCTACTTTAGGTCATCTATCTGTTTCTTCATTTATTTTTCTTTTTATGATTATGATTATTATTATACTTTAAGTTCTAGGGTACATGTGGATAACGTGCAGGTTTGTTACATATGTATACTTGTGCCATGTTGGTGTGCTGCACCCATCAAGTCGTCAGCACCCATCAACTCGTCATTTACATCAGGTATAACTCCCAATGCAATCCCTCCCCCCTCCCCTCTCCCCATGATAGGCCCCGGTGTGTGATGTTCCCCTTCCCAAGTCCAAGTGATCTCATTGTTCAATTCCCACCTATGAGTGAGAACATGCGGTGTTTGGTTTTCTGTTCTTGTGATAGTTTGCTAAGAATGATGGTTTCCAGCTGCATCCATGTCCCTACAAAGGACACAAACTCATCCTTTTTTATGGCTGCATAGTATTCCATGGTGTATATGTGCCACATTTTCTTAATCCAGTCTGTTACTGATGGACATTTGGGTTGATTCCAAGTCTTTGCTATTGTGAATAGTGCCGCAGTAAACATACGTGTGCATGTGTCTTTATAGCAGCATGATTAAAGAATGAAATAAGCAATTAAGCATTTCAATTCAATTTCCCTTCTTCTAAGTTAAACTAAGATAGTATTCAACTAGATTTTAGCTGGGCAAATATTCTTCCACAAGGAATAGATTAATTCCATGAGTTCAAAAAATCTGATTAGGCTTATAAGAGAAGCATGTAACAAAATATTAAAAAATTGTACCTTTTTTCGTGTGGGAAAATTCAATTTGTAAATGTGAGGAACAGATACAATTGCAAGGAGGCAGAGTAAGGACATGTTAGTAATTCATTTATAATTTATTATATATGAATTTAGTATATAAAATATATATATATATATAATTTAAGTTTGTACACATAAAAATGGAAATTCCTGAAGCAAATATTAGACTTGTCTTGTGACAAAAATTTACATGATTTGAAATCATTTGAAATAATATTGATGTTTAGAAAAAAAAATAAGTCACAAACACATGAAAATTCACATCTAGAGAAGATAAGAGAGTTTAGAATGACTAAATTTTTGGTTTATTGGTATCTTTTACTTCACCCTGAGTTATTTATAAACTTTATCTGCAGAAGTCTGTATGTATAACTGTGCTATATCAAGTGATTTTGAAGGAAAGGATATTTCTGGTGATTTTCCAGTGACAATCATTTTTAAAAGGTGAATTTAATGTAATGGAACTGATTTTTGATATATACAAATTATTGCTTCATCCCAAAAGGAATCCATTTCTTAAATAATGAGATAATAATGAATTTTTCTTTGATAATTCAGAACTAATAAATGAGCTATAGATAATACGAAAATGCCTAAAAGTGGGTTTCTATCCACACTTGTAAAATTGTGAAATTGATTCATCTTGCTTATATGCATAAATGATGTATCTCCTCCCTGGTGTGCACCCATGTTAATTGACATGGATTTATGATAATGTCCCTGGATATTAAAAAAAAAAAAAAAAAAAAAACAGACATTTTCCAAAATGTAAATTGCCATTGAATCAATTTGGTATTAATGAGTTTAAAATTAGTCTACTTTAACTTTGTTTATTTTCTGCATAGTTTCTTATAAAAATGGTGTCACTAATGTCTAATCTGTAATTTAGATTGTAATGCTCCTTCAGTTGCTACAAACTTTAAGTGGAAAGTAAAATTTACAAAGTAGAAAGATAAACCTCAAGATAATAAAATTATGCAAAATCTCTCAACAGCCTGTCAAGCAAAGCACAAGTATTTATAGAAAAGGTTATCTTGACCTGTGTGCTTTTTTAAAATCTCTCTTTGATTTCTTTCAATTATCTGGTTAAATAACATATACTATATAAGTCTGTATTATATTGATTAGTTTTATTCTGAAATTTCTTCAATGAGAAGTTTTCTTTGAACACAGTTGAGGCAATATATTTTAATGTATCATTTTCTTTAAGGAACCCTTCAAATTCAAATAATTATAAAGTAATCATATTCATCATGTATCAAAAATTTAAAATATTTTTACTAATGTCAATTATCCTTTGCATAGATAGATTCAGAGGCACATTTTTAAAAAAAATATTGAAGTCATAAAATAACAGGTAAAATACATGTCAAATTGTAGAATATTTTTCTCTATAGATAAAAAGACATCCTATTGAGGAAAACTGTGAGTCTAAAAATTAAATGCATTTATTCAAATGCCTGGAATATAAATATTTTACTATATATAATAGTTTTCTATTTTCTCTCTCAATTAAAAAGGTTCTTTTTAATTTGAATATTCATATAATATTTCTAAACATAATTTTAATTTTGCTGACTCTATGTGCAGATCCCATAAATCAGACTCAGAGGCATTTATATTCAAAAGAAAATTTTATTTTGGGACACAAATAAAATTTCTTGCACAAGTAAATGTACCAGTAGTCATATTATATCAGAAGTAATGAAGGCTGTGGACTATATGTTATTTCTTCCTCAGGATTAGAAAAATACTCACAAGAGTCTTATGAAACACGTACTCATTCTTAAAGTTGATGAAATTTCCAAAGTAAATTGTACTTCACTGTTGTATCTAAGATAAATGATATGCAGTCATTCCACAACAGTAGATCATTTGTTTAAATATAAGTTTCCTTATATTAGGTAAATAGATAAGAATAAAAAGGTTTATTATTGATATTTAAAAAAATATTACATAATTACTATAAGAAAATATTCTAGAATTTATTGAAGGATAGTAACAATTGGATTTCTATTATTGGTAAGAGTTGCAATCCCTTCTGCTAGATCAGCACATTCAATATTAGGCTGTAGAATGTTTATGTATTTTTTTATTATTATTTAAAATAATTCTACAGGAAGTCCAAGCCAGAACAATCAGACATGAGAAGAAAACAAAGAGCATCCAAATTAGACAAGAGCAAGTCAAACTGTCGCTATTTGCCAATGATACAATCATATACCTAGAAAACCCTAAAGATTCCTCCAAAAGACTCCTAGATTTGGTAAATAAATTCAGTAGAGTTTCAGTTTCAGTCTACAAAATTAATTCACACAGATCTATAGCATTGCTCTACATCAACAATGATCAAGCGAGAATCAAATCAAGAACTTAATCCCCAGGGCCAGGCCCCATGGCTCAAGCCTGTAATCCCAGCACTTTGGGAGGGTGAGACAGGTGGATCACTTGAGGTTAATGATTCGAGACCAGCCTGGCCAACAAGGTGAAACTCCCTCTCTATCAAAAAACACAAAAAATAGCCAGGTGTGGTGATGTGTGTCTGTAGTCCCAACTACTCGGGACGTTGAGACACGAAAATGCCTGGAACTCGGGAAGCAGAGGTTGCAATGAGTGGAGTTCACAAGATCACATTACTGTACTCCAGCTTTGGTGACAAAGTGAGACCTTGTTCCCCTCCCAATCCCCCTCCCAGAAAGAAAAACAACTCAATCCTTTTTACATTTACAACATTTTACAACAGCTAAAAAAAAGCAAAATTAAACAAACAAACAAAAAAACTAGGAACATACTTAACCAAGGAGATGAAAAATCTCTACAAGGAAAACCACAAAGCACTACTGAAAAAAAAAAAAAAGACATAGATGACAAAAACAAATGGAAATACATCCCATACTCACAGACTGGAAGAATCAATGACCATACTGCCCAAAGCAATCTATAGATTCAATGCAATTTGTATCGAAATACCAACATGATTTTTCACAAACTTTGAGAAAAAAAAAAAATGCTAAAATTTTTTTAGAACCAAACAGGGCCCAACTAGTAAAAGCAATCCTAAGCAAAAAGAACAAATCTGGAGGCTTCACAATACTGAACTTCAAATTATACTACAAGGCTATAGTTACCCAAACAGCATGGTACTATTATAAAAGACACATAGATCAATGGAACAGAATAAAGAACTCAGAAATAAAATGAAATACTTAGAGCCAACTGATCTTTGACAAAGCATCCAAAACATAAATTAGGGAATGGACATACTATTTAATAAATGATGATGGGAAAACTGGCAAGCCACATATAGAGGAATGAAGCTGGATTCCAATCTCTCACCTTATACAAAAATCAACTCAAGATGCATATAATACCTGAAACCGTAAAAATTCTAGAAGATAACCTAGGAACACCTCTTCTGAACATTGGCATAGCCAAAGAGTTTGTAATACCCCAAAAGCAAATGCGACTAAAACAAAAATAAATATATGAGACTTCATTACATTAAAAAGCTTCAGCATAGCAAAAGAAATAATCATCAGATTAAACAGAAAGCTACAAAATAGGAAAAAAAAAAAAAAAAACATTTGCAAGCTACGTATCTGACAAAGAACTAATATCCAGAATCTACACGGAAATCCAACAAATCAGCAAGGAAAAAACAACTAATTCCACAAAATAGTGGACAAATGACACAAATAGACGGTTCTCAAAAGAGGTATAATAATGGCCAACAAACATATAAAAAATGCTCAACATCTCTAATCATCAGGGAAATACAAATTAAAATTACAATGAGATACCATCTACTCTTGGAATAGTAGCCATTATTAAAAAGTCAGAAAACAATAGATGTCATCATGGTTGTGCTGAAAATGGTACACTTACACACTAGAGATCAGAATGTAAATTAGTACAACCTCTATGGAAAACGGTACAGAGATTTCTTAAAGAACTAAAAGTAGATTTACTTTTCAATCCAGCAATTCTACTACTGGGTATCACTGTTCAATATAACAAAAACATACGTGCACATGTATGATTATTGCAGCACAATTCACAATTGCAAAGATGTGGAACCAACCTACGTGCTTGTTGACCAATGAATGTATAAAAAAATTCGGCGTATATACACTATGAAAAACTACTCAACCATAAAAAAGAATGAAATAATGTCTCTTGGAGCAACTTGGATGAAGTTGAAGGTCATTATTCTAAGTGAAGTAATTCCGAAATAAAAAATAAATATATACTGTGTGTTCTCACTTGTAAGTGGGAACTAAGATACAAGTATCCAAAGGCATACACAGTGATATAATGGAATCTGGAGAGTCAGAAGGGGGAGAGTAAGAGGAGGGTAGGGAAAACAACTGCATGTTGAATAGAATGCATACTACTCAGGTGACAGATGCACTAAAATTTCAGTCTTCACCACTATGCAATTCACCTGTGTAATCAAAAACCACTTGTACCCCAAAAGCTATTAAAATGGAAAAAATAAATAAAAACTAATAAATAGTAAAAATAAAATAAAATAAAATAAAATAATTCTCTAAATCAGAAAACTTGCCAGTATATCATTAATCTCAAACTATGCAACTATTACTTCAACTAAATACTTTAGCTTTCACAAATGTTTAGAATAAAAAGACAATGAAATTTGGATACATTACTAAACTCCCATTTAAATATAAGTCTTTTGAGTCTGTGTTAAAACAGGGTAGAGGTTTATAATGGTTTCAATAATGAAGAGCCTGGCGCACCTACTGACATTTTGCACAAATCAGAGGAACCTAAACAGCCTGTGAAATACTGTGAAAAAAATTACTGCAGAATGTAACAATTTATATTTCTGGATTAAAAAAATAGTTTACTTATGCAAACCAAAAAGAGTTGCTTATTTATATCTGTAAATGTCTGATACTTGTGCTCAAAACCTGTACTGTCAAAAGATGAAAGTGTTAAACTTTTACATTTCTTACCAAAATACCTTTTATATACTGTTAAAGCCCATGCTTGAATTAAAGACTAATAATAATTGGAATTATAAATTAGGGAAAATATATAAATAAATTTCATACAATGAAGCAATGAAATTAGGAAATAAAGTTAGAAAATATTTTATTAATTAAATTTAATCAAACAGCAAAAAAAATCAGAACTTTAAAAAATCTGCTCTGTAGTTAGAAATAATTGAGCATTTTCAAATTTGAATTTTTTAAGTAATTGTAATGAAATAATACTATTTATATAGCCACACCATTGTACTCTACTTTTATGGGTCTACTTGTTGCAAAACTTTGGTCAATTGAAATTAAGAAATATTTTCCGAAAATTTCTAAATCAAGACATAAAATTCCACACATTGACAACACTCTGTTCTTCCTCATGAATCATTGATAATGATAACAATGATAATTTCAAGACTTTAAAATTAGTGTATTTTTTCTTGATTTTGTGAAACTGCATAGATTAGGTTCTAAAATTTTAAAACTTTTTCATTTTGCAATGTTTTCATCAAGATATATTTATATGGAAACCTTATTGAACTGTGTATATATGGTGCCAGTGACTTGCTGGGAAAATGGTCTGAAGTATCAGGAAAAAAAAAAAAAAAAAAATTTCTAGGTAATTTCCTCTTATCTATTATGTGGCAAGAAATCCAATTATTTATGAATAACATAATCAATTAAATTAAATAGATTTAAATTGTCAATAAAAATTTTGATGTATTTAGATGAATCACAATCATTACAGATAATTAAGAATTTATCTGTGCAGGTGAGAGTTGAAACGAAACTTGGTAGATTATTTGGATATTGATAGGCAACTTTTTTTGCTAGAGCTAAAAATAAAACTTGGAAATTCTAGAACTGCTGATAATTAAAAATATGTAATAATATATAGCAGAGAGATCAACATTTATCCTTCAAAGAAATGTATTTTGTGATGAAAATAGATTGATTGTAACAAAAATGGTTGCACATGTTAAAAACTAACAAAAAGGAATAATTGAAAAGAAACATACATATGATTGTAAAACAAAACAGTTATGTAGTATAATCTTTGAAACAAAACTAATGCCTATTTCAGATGGAAATCTATTGAATTTTCTTATAAACCTTATAAATTACATAGATTATTTATTGTTTGATGACAAAGTAATACAATAGAATTTCTTATAAACCTTCTAAATTACAGGAAATTATTTATTGTTTGCTAACAAAATAATACAATATAATTTTAAGTAACTAAATTTATAAAACCTTGATACTTTTCTAGATAGTGTTTAGAAATCTCTATGTATTAACAGTAAGCATCAATAAAATTATCTAAAGATGATCTTTTGAAATAAATTTTATGACTGTTATAGATAAACTGAATACTCTATTGAAAAATCTCAATATTATATCTAATTTAGAAAAATTTTAACATCAGTAATGTTAATTCAGCAAGAAGGGAGAGTGAAATCGTGAAAAATATTATGCATTACTAAAAGTACCTGTTAGGTTTGGAAGTCACAGAGTGGCTGATCAATGAAGTCATTAGAAGAATTTGCTGTTGTTGTCTATATTAAATCATGACTGAGACAAGAGCATAGTTTAGCTAGGGATTGTAAGAGAGAAAAAGTACAAACAAAACCCAAAAGAGGCAAAAAAAAGAAACGATAATGTTAATATTTCTAAAAATTTTCAAACTATTTGGAATATTATTAGAAGTTTTCTTAAAAGTTGTTGCTACTACTAATATCACATTCTGTGCAATTCAATATTAAGAATACTGTGACTTATCTAAATAAGTCAATTATTATAAGTAAATTTTTAAATTTACTTTAATAATAAAATTTTTAAATTTTACTTTAATAAGTAAATTATTAAAGGTAATTTTATAAAATTCTTATATATAATTTGAGATATGTACTAATATTTATCTCTTTTGACAATCTCTGTCTTTTAACCACTATTTAGATCACTTACATTTAAAGAAATTATTGATATTGTTTGGATAAAATGTACTGTCTTTGTAACTTTTCTATTTGTTGTGTATGTTCTTTTGTTTGTTTTATACTTTTCCACCTTCTCTGGTTTTAATTGAGCATTTTATGTAATTAAATATTATCATCTCTTGATATATTACCATTTCTTTATTTGAAGTTTGGTTTCCCTGAGATTTGCAATATATATTTTATTTTATTTGATACTTAAAATTCAGGAGTACAAGTGCAGGTTTGTTACACAGGTAAACTTGTGTCATGGGGTTTGTTGTACAGATTATTTTATAACCTAGGTATTAAGCTAGTCCCCGTTATTTTTCCTGCCACCCTCCACCCTCCAAAAGTCCCTATTGTGTGTTGTTCCACTCTATGTGTTTCTGTGTTCTCATCATTTAGCTTCCACTTATAAGTGAAACATATGGTATTTGGTCTTCTGTTCCTGTGTTAGTTTGCTAAGGATAAATGGCCTCAAGCTCCATCCATGTCCCGGAAAAGGACATGATCTCATTTATTTTCATGGCTGCATAGTATTCCATGATGCATATGTGCCAAATTTTCTTTATCTAATCTATAATTGATGGTCATTTAGGTTTATTTCTTGTCTCTGCTATTGTGAGTAGTACTCAATGAACATACATGTGCATGTATCTTCATAATAGAATAATTTGTATCCCTTTGAGTGGAATGGTATTTCTGTCTTTAGGTCTTTGAGGATTCACCATACTATCTTCCACAGTGGCTGAAGTAATTTACACTCCTACCAACAGTGTACAAGCATTTCTTTTGCTTCACAGCCTTGCCACAATCTGCTACTTTTTTGGCTTTTTAAAAATAGCCTTTCAGACTAGTGTAAGACGGTATCTCATTGTGGTTTTGATGTTCATTTCTCTAATGATCAGTGACGTTGAACTTTTTTTTTTTTTGTACATTTTATTCATTTATTTTTTGCCACATGTTCTTCTTTTGGAAATCATCTGTGCATCTGTGCATGTCCTTTGCCCACTTTTTAATGGGGTCGTTTGGTTTTTTATTGTAAATTTGCTTAGTATACTAATAGGAACTGGATATTAGACCTGGGTTAGCTGCACAGTTTGGAAAATTTGTTGACCATTCTGTAGGTTGTCTGTTTACTCTGTTGACAGTTTCTTTTGATGTGCAGAAGCTCTTTAGTTTAATTAGATTCCATTTGTCAACATTTTTCTTTTGTTGCAATTGCTTTTGGCATTTTTGTCATGAAATCTGTGCCTGTGACTATGTCTTGATGGTATTTCCTAGATTGTCTTCCAGAGCTATACTTTTGAGTTTTACATTTAAGTCTTTAACCCATCTTGAGTTAATTTTTGTATACGGTGTAAGGATGGCATTTCAATCATCTGAGTATGGTAGCCAGTTATCCCAGCACCATTTATTGAATAGGAAATCCTTTCCCCATTGCTTTTATCACTTTTTTCAAAGATCAGATAGTTGTAGGTGTTCTGTGTTACTTCTGGGTTCTCTATTCTGTTCCATTGGTGTATGTGTCTGTTTTTCTACCAGAACCATGCTGTTTTGGTTACTGTAACCCTTTAGTGTAATTTGAAGTACAGTAGTGTGATGATTCCAGCTTTGTTCTTTTTGCTTAGGATACCGTTGGAGAATCGGACTCTTTTTTGGTTCCATACAAATTTTAAAATAGTTTTCTGTAGTTCTTTGATGAATGTCGATAGTAGTTTAATAGGAATCACATGAAATCTAAAAATTGCTTTGAACAGTATGGCCATTTTAATGATGTTAATTATTTCTATTTATGAGCATGAAATATTTTTCTATTTGTTTGTGTGATCTCTGATTTATTTGAGGAGTATTTTGTAGTTCTCCTTGTAGAGATCTTTCCCTGATTAACTGTATTCCTAAGTATTTTATTCTTTATGTGGTATGACACATACATTTTAAAAGAATCTAAATCCACCATGAAGAGGCACTATCCTGCTTCACATGTAATGCAGTTGCCTGATAATACAGCATCTCAATTACTTTCTCTAATTCCACTTGGCACTATTATCATTCATTTTGTATATATGTAGGCTATAAACATACATTGCATTCTTATCATTCCTTTGCTGAGTTATCTTTTAGATAAATTATGAAACAGTAAAATAATTTTCATTATTTGTATTTGTTCATGTTCTGACACTCTTATTTTCTTTGTGTAGATCCAAGTTTTGGACCTAAACCATTTTATTTCTGCCCAACGATCTTCTTTTAAAAGGTCTTTCAAGGAAGATCAGCTAGAAATTGATTTTTCTCAGTTTTCAGAAAAGAGAACTTTTAAATTTATCTTTCACAAGTTTTAAAAGTTCTCAGAAAAGAGAATTTTTTAATTTCTCTTTCACTTTTTTAATAGCCTTATTAAGATATAATCTACATGCATTTCAGCCTTTTAAACTGTACAATTCACTAGTGTTTTTAAACAGAATTGTGCAACTATCCCCAGTATCTGCAACCGTCACCAGTATTTAATTCTAGAAAAAAATTATCACCTTGATTAGAAACCCATACCCATTAACTTCTCCTTCACTTTTCAATGAAATTTTACTGGATATAGAATTTTAGTTGACAGATTTTTCCTTTTCTTTCAGTATTGTAAATATATCACTCTGTTCTCTTCTTGTTTGCATACTTTCTACTGAGAAGTCTCCTGTAATCCTTACTGTAATCCTTATTTTTATTTCTCTATAGATGAGGTGTCTTCCCCAACCTCCCAAAACCTTTGAGGCTCTCTCTTTCTACTTTATCTTCAGCAGACACGGCAGTGGCAGTGGCGCAGAAGAGAGGGTCACTTAATATTCTGATTGGTTCTTGGTGTTTTATTGGAACTGTGTCTTAGATGTTTGGTCTTCAGAAGTGTTTCTGTTTCTTGTCCCCAAGAGAACATACTCCCCTTCTGTTCTCCAGTCTCTTAACCACTGCAATCTCTTTCTTTGAAGCTCTCTCCTCTGCTAACAATGTCTTTTATTCATTTATTTCTCATTAGCTGATGCAGGAAAGCTTGATTGGAATGCAGTTCTGTTTTTTCAGGTATAAAAATTGCCTAACTGCTAATGTCATTACCTATGGAAACAAGGCCTTCGTTAGGGAGAATAGTTATGATAGGAATGCTTTTCCTCCCCCACGAGAGTGATGTATTCAGATTTCTAGAGTTTCTAGAATTCTCTCTGTCATAACCTGGTGGGGTTCCTAGAGGGAGAGTCTGCAGAGCAAGGTGTCCAACCACCAATACTTCAGCGCTAGGATATTCTCATGTTCACTTTCATACATTCATCCTCCAGCAGTTCATCAAGATTATCATATATGACATCCTACCCGCTTTAAGTGTCTAGTGGCTTCTGTCCTACGTAATCAAATCTTGAGTACACTATCTCTCTCTAGATGCATTTGACACTCAATATTTTGTGGTAGTGGTTTTCCCCTTTTCCCTCAATTCTCTAATAGAACTAATAAAAATCTTGTGTTTGTCTAGCATTTCCTTGTTGTAAGGACAGGAGCAACGATTTCCAGGTTCTCTATATTTCAGGGATAAACCAGGAAATCATCACCACCAGTTTTAAAACATTTGGAATGCTTTTTCTGAAGCACATGAAACTCAAGTACTTTAAATACAGAGTGCTTACAATTTTTTGATTGAATGATCTATTGGAGAGAGATAAAAGTTGTGTACACACATCTGTATGTCTGCTTTTATTCCTTGAATTTGTCATCTCCAATTTTGACTGAATTTTATACAACTCTGTGTGTATTTCAATTTTAGCCTTTGTTACACTTTCTTGACTCTGCATCTTAATTTTAAATTAAAAATATCTACACAGATTAATTAGTCTTCATGATACTCATAGGAAGAACATTCATGTCAGAGAACTCACATCCTATTGATTACTCAGCTTATAGATTGACTGAACATAGGTTACCTGTAGTTTCATGAATTGTGGCTGGAGTAATGAAGTCATGTTACCTACATGCTAGTTATGTTCAAGAAATTTCCTATGTATGAGGAAGACATTATGATATCTGGTTTGAAAAATAAAATACACCATTTATTGAAGATACTATCTTTTGTACATTGTGTCTTCTTAGCAATTTGTTAAAAATTAGTTGAACTTATATTACTGGGTTTACTTCTGGATCCTCTATTCTGTTCCATTGTCCTGTATATCTATTTTTAAGCCAGTAATTTGCTGTTTTGATTACTATAGCTTTGTAATATAATTTGGAATTAGGAATTGTCATTCCTCGAACTTTGTTTTTCATTCGCAATATTGTTTGGGCTAGTCAGGATCTTCTGTGGTTCCATTTAAATTTTTTTTCAATTTATTTGAAAAATTAAACTGTTGATAGGGATTACATTAAATCTGTATGTTGTTTTGTGCAATAGGAACATTTTAACAACATTAATAATTTTAATTCACAAATGTGTGATATATTTTTATTAATTTGTGTCTTTAAATTTCTTTTATCAATGCTTATAGTTTTCATGCTTTATAGTGTACATATCTTTCACTTCACTTCTTTGGTTTAATTTATCTGTTAGTATTTTATTCTTTCTAATGCTATTTTAAATGGGATTGCTTTCTTGATTTTTTTTCAAATAGATTATTGTAGGTGTAAATAGAAGCAACTAATTTTGTATGTTGGTTTGTTATCCTGCTACTCTGATGAATTCATTTATTTGTGTAACAACTTTTTTGTGTGGAGTCTTAAGGGTTTTCTACACAGTTGTAAACAGGGTTAATTTTACTTTTTGCTTTCTGATTTGTATCCCCTTTATTTCATCTTCTTGTCTGATTGCTCTTGCTATTACTCTCCTATGTTAAGTAGAATAGAATGGGCATCTTAGCCATGGCCCAGACTTTAGAGAAAAAGCTTTCAGTTTTTCTCTAATGATTACTGTGATAGCTGTGGAATTTTCATAAGCAATCTTTATTAGGTTGAAGAAAAATTCCTCCTATATTTATTTTTTTGAGAATGTTTATCATGAAAGGATGCTGAACTTAGTCAAATGCTTTCTCTGCATCAGTTATGATGATCATGTGGTTTAAAAAAAATCTTTCATTCTGTTAAAATGTCAAATCACATTGACTGTGTATTTTAAACCACTCTTGTATCTCAGGAATAAATCCTATTTGGTTATAGTGTATAATTTTTTGATATGTTGTTGAACTTGGTTTGCTAGGATTTTATTGAGAATTTTTGCATCTACATTAATCAGAGACATTGGCCCATAGTTTTCTTTACTTGTGATACTTTTGTCAGGCTTTGGTATCCAAATAGTGCTGGCTGAGTTTGGAAACACTCAGTCTATTTCTATTTTTTGGAAGAATTTAAGATGGTTTGATATTAATTTTTCTGTTAATGTTTGATAGAATTCAGCTATGAAGCCATCTGGTACTGGAATTTTCTTTGTTGGAAGGCTTTTAACTACTACTTCAATCTCTACTTGTTATTGGTTTGTTTAAGCTTTCTATTTCATCTTGATTTATTCTTTGTAGATTGTATATTTCCAGTAATTCATCCATTTCTCCTAGGTCATCCAACGTGTTGTCATATAATTGTTCATAATAGACCTTTGTGATTTTTTTATGTTTTTACATCTTTTAAATAGGAATAATGGCAATATGTATTTTATAAGATTGTTTTAAAAATTAAATAATTTCTATAAAAGAGCTTGAACCATAGCAAATGTTACCTCTTAGTTTTATTGCTTATTAAAGTACTTCTTTCATAATAGGTGCTCTTTTGCTACATGTTAGTCAATTAGCTGATGCCACAGATTAAACTGTAATAATCAAAATGATTTAAAAAGACAGACTATACATAAAAATGGGCAAGATAATATTTTAAAGTAATAAAACGATGGTTTTTGGCTTAGATACATGGAAAAATCTAATGTTCTACTTGATTGATGAAAGTAAATCAAGTGTACTGATGCTTTTTACATAGGTAAAGAGCATTAAAATGTTTTAAAATAATACTGACTTTGGGATTGCAATTATATATTTGTCTATGTAGATATATATGGTATATACTATGTATATATTCATCTCTGAGCATCATAATATATTTTAAATCAATATGAAGAGTAGAATGCCTACCACAAACTATGACCACAACCGTCAGAAAAATCATGTCAACCATTTATTGCTGAAAGAATTAAGCCTATTTAGACTCATACATATTGTCATAAATGGTGTACATTCTGTAACTGATAAAGAGAAAATACAATAATTAAATTTAGACTCCAAGTGAAGCAACACTTTCACAATTTGGGATACGAGTGTTGATTATGCTGGCCTGCAGTAAGCAGCTACTTACTCAGTTTTCAATCAAAGGAGAGAAGACTGTTGGTTTTCTGATTCCATTTGTTTATTTTAAAAATTGATAATAAAAAGCAAAGTTAAACTTCCTCAAATGTGGAGCCGTAGTTTCTTGTTGCTCCTGTACTAAAAAGAATAGGTAGTTAATAGTCAAATGACTTTCTTCCCTCAGTGTTAGAATTATATTTCCTGTTATCACTCTCATGCATATGAACTCCTCCTTTCTAGTTTTAATAGTGTGGGATATTTTTGCAACTTTTAGTCTACTACACCCATATCATTCCCAATAGATATTCTTATTCTGTATATAATAGGTAGCATTCCAATCAGCGAAGAGTTCATTTTTTTCTATTCATTGATATGGCAAATGTGTTCTGCATGTAATTCTCTTTAGTGAAATGTTGGTATTCGGAAATGAGAAAAAATTTAAATGACCTTTCAGCTCAGTAGACAGTCTCCCAAGCTGATGTGCTAGAGATCAAAATTTGATAGCTAGCATAGTTCTTCCATTTTTGTGCTACCTAGGGTTCTCAGGCAATAGATAGAAAATTAGAACACAATTAAACGAATATGTGGAGACAATTTAAAGTTGAAAATGGAAAATCTCAATGGATAAGCCCTGGCTTAAAATTGGCTTGATAAAGGTTAATACTAATGAAAAAGCAATGAAATTTGAGGTAATGCATTAGGGAAACGGCATATAAGTAATATGCATAACATATAACATGTATATATTATATATATTACTTTTTTAATCTAAGAAACATGTAGACTTATATTTGTTTTACTTCTCTCTCAGGTTATTAAAGACAAGTAAGCATTTCAATAATAAGTAAAAGAATTTAGTTATTAGTATATTAGTATGTATGTGTGTGAGACAATAAACGGTAAATGTCATGTGAGCTATGAACTATTTTCATGGGACAGAATTCCATATACACATGATTTTATGTACAATTTTAGCAAGACTGTGGGTCATTTGAAGCCTATTTCTGAAGCCTCATTGGTCCCAAAAAGCCTAAGTTAAGAACTCTCACCAAAACTAGTGTGTGGCTAAGAACCTCCTTATCTATTATCCCCTCTTTGAACAACTGTGCTGTGCAGGCATAGTAGAACTATTTCTTTTTTCTTTTTTTTTTCTTTTTTTTTTTTTTTTTTTTGGTTAGTAAGTATATTTTAGCATTTTGCTGGCTGAAAATACCCAACATTATCATGTCAAGTAGGACTGTTTAATCACTGGCTTTTCTTTCAAGGTATGTACCTATGATTCAATGCCCTAGCTTTCCACTAAAAAAATAACTGAATGAGTCACAAGCTATTCAAAGGCAAAAGACTCTCTCTCATTCTCAACATACAGAGTATGGTACACAACAAGTCACCTTCAAATGGAAGATAAATGAAGGGTCACCATATACAAGTAAAGTCATCCACCAATGCAATTATTTTTAGCAAAAAATGAATAATATTTTTATCAAAAAATGAAGAATATTTTCAGGTAGTTTGGGGTAGTAATGAGAAGGGGGGACATATCTATAGGATCAAGTTAATCCCTGTATAGATAAAAACTGAGAAACTTGTGTGACTGCATATCTGTGTAAAACTTCTACGTCCATTGTAACATATGGGACAGGGAAAAAAACAGTAATTTCAAGGCAGACATTCATTATGATCTCATCATCTCTATTCTGCACTATTTTCTAAAGTTTTTAAAATTGTCTACCTGCCTTTAGGGAGGAAATTTGAGGCTTAGAAAATGTGAGCTATTCATCCAAAGTGACTCATTTATTCTGAGCAAAGAGAGGGTCCTTAGATTTTTATCAGATATTTCAAAAAAAAATACAGGACTTCTGTGGATGTGTATCTATTACTGAATCTCGATTTAGAGTGAATTGCTATAAAACAATAGCAGCTTTTTAACAGATTCAAGAAATATCTTTGACAAACATTGATCTTCTCTCTTTCCCTCATCCCTAAGTAATGGCTATCCCAGTTCAGAACTGCTCCAATAGACCCATCATTATGTCAGAAGAAAAAAATAAGATGTTGCCTAATGGCAATGAAATATAACAAAATACGATAACCAATTAATAGGAAGTCAAAAATATCCTTATGAATAAATTTAAGATTTTAACTAAAAAGGCATGTTGTTGGCATTACAATATTTTATATTTTTTTCTGTGAAGAAAATATTCCTTTTGATTTGTGACCAAAACAAAACATAAACTGAAGAGCAGTCTTGGAAACACACTTAGATATTTCAGACAGTTTCCTTTAACTTCTGTTATGTTGAAAACTTTTAGAAACTATTTTTAGAGATCAAACGAGGACCACTTTGAAAAGCTCAGCTTGATTAAGAACAGACAACACACATTTAGAGAATAAAAGGAATCACTCACTACTTTTGTGAAATTCTTCAGGGACTTCACTCCAGGTAGACCAATGTGGGAAAGAAGTTAAAGAGGATTTTAAACTTAGATGTTTGGAGGGCCTTTGACAAAATTCTTTACAGTCATGTAAGATCAGTGGAAAGGATCAATGAAACTAATAGTAAATTGGCTCACCGTTCTGAACAATGATTTGTGGAAACGAAACAAAGATACTAGAAATAGGTTTTTGTGTCCAAACCAATTTTTAAAATTTTGCTTCTTCATAGGTCAGAAAAAAAAGTACAACTTTCTAAAAAAAGTAAAGTAGATTTTTGTTTGATATGTGTTTAAGCATGTATTTTACAATTAATGAAATAAGGTGAAAGTTTATATAACATTTAGCTGATGACAAATAGTGTGTGTGATCGCATTTGGGATTAGGTTTTTAAAATGGTAGCAGATTTTAGGTAAAATATCTTAAGAATATATTGATACAGGCGGGGCACGGTGGCTCAAGCCTGTAATCCCAGCACTTTGGGAGGCCGAGATGGGCGGATCATGAGGTCAGGAGATCGAGACCATCCTGGCTAACACGGTGAAACCCCGTCTCTACTAAAAAAAATACAAAAAACTAGCCGGGCGAGGTGGCGGGCGCCTGTAGTCCCAGCTACTGGGGAGGCTGAGGGGGGAATGACGTAAACCCAGGAGGCGGAGCTTGCAGTGAGCCGAGATCGCGCCACTGCACTCCAGCCTGGGCGACAGAGCGAGACTCCGTCTCAAAAACAAAACAAAACAAAACAAAAAAGAATATATTGATACATACACAGAAAATATTAAACTAGTACTAAGAATTTGTCGCTCAAAACTTGATATTTAACACCATCACAAGAACTTCCATTACTTATTTTACTATAATTGCAATAACATGAATACAATTCCCTTTGTTGTTTGCATCTGATTCAACAATAATAAGAAATCAAGAAACCAAGTTACAGGGATTCTTTGTCTGGCTTAATGGTTTTACTGCAACAAACACAACAGTACCATACCTGACAGTAATTCCTTAATAAATCTCTGAATAAATAAATAAGTGACCAAACAAACAGGATGAAATAGCACTACAATTGGAATGACTCATTGAAATATCAATCCCTTGCATTAGAGATTAATTGACTTTAGCATTTGCTCTCTATCTATTTCATATTAATATTACATAATCATTTATATTAGGCTGATTCAGCTGTGGAAGACAAAAGAACACAAACAAACAAACAAACAAAAACTACTATTCTATTTCTAAGCACCCCTTTACAAGAAGGAGAAAGAGTGCTCCCTAGCCAGGGATCAACTTCCAGCAATTCCTTATACAACAAAATAACAACACTTTAAAAAAAAAATGAATAAACTTTTCAAGAGTTATTTTTGGATAAGCAGTGAAGTAAATGCCTCCAAATTCTCAGATAGAGACTCTGAGACATTGTGTCACTCAGCAGGGTATGGAAAAATAAACCTTCACATTATAAGTACAAAAAAATAAAATGGTTATTTGGAGGAGTACTAATAATATATGTCTGAAAAAAAGTCACAGCTATGTGTCAAGTCCATCACTGAGGATATATAAAAAGATTTGAGTCTTTGTCCAGGATAGTAAATATTAAAATTCTATAAAGGAGTTTCAGCATTTAACCAGTAAGAAAATCATTAAAGACTTCTCTTTTGTGTGATGAGATTTTAGAATGTTATATATTTTGTAATGAGAATGTTATGATTGAAATTATGATATAATAAAGATTAGTCATACTAATTGCTTTTGTATCTTAGCACATCAGGTACTATACAAAGTATAATGAGTGCCTTGCCTCATTATCCTCAAAAAACTGTGCAACTATTCCTTTTATTATTCACTTGCAACACCGAAAAATAAACTGATCAAGTAAGGTTTGGAAGGAATATTTATTTTCAACTCCTAACTTTGAACCTATGTTTTTACCCTCTACACTATACTACATTGACATTTCCCGTTAAATAGAGGAAATTAGCACAAAGATCATACCAGCTATATGTGGACTGGTATAAGCTACACATTTTGATGAACTCTTAAAAGACTCTAATGAAGGATAATATTGCCTTCAAATAGTTATAGCTTTTAAATGACTTCAAACTATAATGCACATCACAAAGATTCAGATGAATGGCGAAATCATAATGAAACTTGTTTTCCTACAAAGGTAAAACTACTAGAACAATAATAATGAGCTGGTACATTACATTTCCTGGGAGTCTTAGGCGGAAAAAAACCTCAAAATATAATGTCAAGTTTGTTTTGGACTGAGATTATGAACTTCTGATTTCCATTCAATTTTTTATTTTTATTCACTATTATTTTTGACAGTAATTACTACATATGCTGTCTCTATTTTCCATTTATTTGTCCTTTTTTTATTTTCCACAAAGTTAAATACAATTAAAGTCACATTAATGTAGATAGATGATATTACTTTGTTTAAGATACTTTCTCTTATTGTCCAGTACAATGATAGAACTGTTGTATCCTCACATAGAAGGATCTTATTTCCTCTACCCATTCCAAATACTAAAAGGAACTAGGAAACAGGAGGTAAGATATCAGGTCCAGCTTCAGAAAAAAAAATAAAGAAAGAAAGAAAACTATAACTGAAAAGTTTATCTGCTAAGATATTCTTTTATTTCCAGATCTCTCTCATAAGCATTATTTCTATCCCCAGTAAAAAGAGGTAGGCATCTAGAATATTTGTTTACTCATTCATCGATTCATTCATTCATTTTACTTGAAACATATTTATTGAGTGGTGATTTATGCTTTGCACTATACTAGGTGCTAGATAGAAAAATGAAGGGCAAAAATACTTTCATTTCAGGCTTTTCGTATTTCTAGATGACTTCAGTTATCAGTAGGACTCAAGCAGGATGGTTGACTTGACATTTGCTGATGTCCATAGTAGCATCCCTCAAAAGACATAGTATGTAGTGAAAAAATACAGTTAGTGAGTTCAAAAAGATCTGTTTTTCTTTTATTTCTTGTGACTATGCCATCACTTACCACATGGCTTTAAGAAAAATTTTTAGCTATGCCAGGCTCCAATTTTCTTGCCTCTGAAATAGATATAATCATTACACCATTTTGTGAATAGTCAGATAAATCATGTATATCAAATGTTTTAGTTTAATATTACACAGAAGGCAATGGACAAATGCATTCACTTAATTCCTCACTCACCTATTTAACAACTATCTCCTAAGTGCCTACTAAGTGCAAGGCACTGTGATGGTTCTGAACATAAAAAAGTGCGGTGTAAAGATGTGGCATCTGCTCTCTCAGACTCACAGGCAAGTTAAGGAAACAGAGACTCATCATATAACTGCCTCATAAATCATTTTATTCAGATTGTCCTCTATGCTAGTGATTATTTAAGGTGTTAGATAGATTAGGAGATAAGGAGACTACAGGAGAGAAATACGGATTAAGGAAAGCTTTTTTCAGGAAATGTTACTTAATTTGTGATTAAAATACAAGAAATGTGGAGTTATAGAAGATAAGATGTATATATGAAAAGAAACGATGCAGAACTTGTTTATCTCTTAGGTAGCATAGTAATTTTCTATTGCTGCTGTGACAAATTATCACAAATTTAGGGGCTTAAAAGAACACATATTTATTGTCTTACCATTTTGTAGTTCAGAAGTCTGATGCATCTCTTACTGTGTGCAAATGTAGGTGTTGGCAGGAATGCATTCCTTTCTGGAGGCATTCAGAAAGAGAATTCATTTTTTATCTTTTCTAGCTCTTGGAGGCTGTCCTTGGCTTTCCTTGACTTTCGTTAGCATTCATTTCTCTCTCACCCGCAAAGTCAGCAATGCCAGGTCTACTCGTTCTGATTCTGCCCTCTCTTTGATTCTCCTTTAGGATTACTTTTTCCACTATTAACAAGCCCTGTGATTATATTGGGCCCATCAGCCTAATCTAGAATAATCTCATTTATTTTAAGGTCAACTAATTAGCAACTTTAATTTCATTTGCAACCTTAATTTCTCTTTGCCATGAAAGGTAACATAAACATGATAAACATGAGTTCTACTGATTTAGATGTGGACATGTTTGGCAAGGGTTGAGGGGAGGATGAACTATTCTTAAAAAATTTTTAATCCCTTTAACTGTAGTATAAATAGATTGAAGGAAAAGCACCTTGGACATGGAGTAACTTATTATTAGGCTGTTGTAGTGTGGTGGCTTGCTCTATGGGAGGAAGTGAAGTATAAAATATATATATATACAATAAGAGGAGTCAGTTTTTTTTTTTTTTTTTTTTTTTTGAGAGGGAGTCTGGCTCTGTTGCCCAGGCTGGAGTGCAGTGGCCGGATCTCAGCTCACTGCAAGCTCCGCCTCCCGGGTTTATGCCATTCTCCTGTCTCAGCCTCCCAAGTAGCTGGGACTACAGGCGCCAGCCACCTCGCCCAGCTAGCTTTTTGTATTTTTTAGTAGAGACGGGGTTTCACCGTGTTAGCCAGGATGGTCTCGAACTCCTGACCTCGTGATCCGCCCGTCTTGGCCTCCCAAAGTGCTGGGATTACAGGCTTGAGCCACCGCGCCCAGCCGAGGAGTCAGTTTTGATAATTGAGTTACAGGTGGTGACTACTGACAGAAAAGAGAGTGTTAAGTGTAAATTCCAGGTTTCTTAACCTACCAGTTGAATGGGAGAAAGTTTCATCTTTAAGATACTGACCACCGAAATGTATCTTCTTTTTGGAAAGAATATAGTAAATTCAAATTTGCATGTGTTAAATTTGATGTACCAAATAGATTCAAGAAAAATGTTATATATAAAATGTATATAATATATAAATAAAATGTATAAAATATATAAAAATGTTATTTGACAATGGAATATGCAGATGCATATATTTATGCATATTTAACTTTATTAATCAGGTTTCTCTAGAGGGACAGAACTAATAGGATAGATGGATAGATAAAGGGGAGTTTATTAAGGAGCATTAACTCACACAATCACAAGGTCGCACAATAGGCCATCTGCAAGCTGAGGATCAAGGAAGCCAGTTCGAGTCCCAAAGCTGGAGAACCTGGAGTCTCATATTTGAGAACAAGAAGCATCCAGCAAAGGAGAAAGAGCCTGTCTCAACTCTCCACGTTCTTTTGCCTGCTTTTTATTCTGGCTGTGCTAGCAGCTGATTAGCTGGTGCCCACCCAGACTGAGGGTGGATCTGCTTCTCCCAGTCCACTGACTCAAATAATAATCTCTTTTGTCAACAACCTCATAGACACACCTCAGAACATTACTTTGCAACCTTCAATCCAATCAAGTTGACATCTCAGTATTAAACATCACAGAAACCAAGGATATTAATATGAAAGTTGTCAACATAATGATAATAAATTAAATCACAAAAATAAATCTGTTCACCTGCAAAGAAGGTAGAGAGTTGAAAGCCAAGAACACGTAGATGTTCTAAATATCTACCAACACTTAAATCGTGGGGAGAAGTGTAGGGACTTTGAAAAAAGACAGTAATAAGTTGCATATTCATAGGAGAAAGCAAGAAAATGAATATTTAAAAGAGAGACGATTGCCAAGAGTACAAAATGTTTCAAAGCTCAAGGTAGATGAAGACAGAAAAATTTGCCGAAAAGGTTTTGTTTGGGTAAATCCTACTTATTCTTCCTGTGAGACTAATGCAGTGCTAAATATTAGTTACAAAAAGATGAAAAGAGGCTGGATGTGGTGACTTATGCCACCACACTTTGGGAGGTCGAGGCGGGCGGATCACGAGGTCAGGAGATCCAGACCATCCTGGCTAACACGGTGAAACCCAGTGTCTACTAAAATACAAAATATTAACTGGACATGGTGGCGGGCACCTGCAGTCCCAGCTACTCTGGAGGCTGAGGCAGGAGAATAGTGTGAACCTGGGAAGCGGAGTTTGCAGTGAGCGGAGATCCCACCACTGCACTCCAGCCTGGGTGACACAGTGAGACTCCGTCTCAAAAAAAAAAAAAAAAAAAATGAAAAAAGCGTTAAAACCTGACTTAATAAACTCACATGCTAGTGAAAGCAAATCCACGTAAATGTTTATTTTGAACATAAGGTGACAACTGAGATGAAGTTGTACTTGTAGGATGCCTTGAGAGTGCAGAAGAGAAGACATGTAGCAACTCTAAAGAGGAAACCCACCATGGTTTTTTGAAATATTATATAAGGTCAGATGAAGAAAATTATTTCCAGACAAAAGGACCATCATAGGTAAATACATGAAGAAATTGTAACTGAATTTAAATTGTCAGGAGTTACATTTTCAGATTGACAGAGGTAGGTCACAGTATGAAGGACTTTATTCTAAAAGCTACAGAACTTAAAACTTAACCTTACATGATGGAGAACAATTGACAGATTGTAAAAGTTGCTGTGAAATGAATTAGTGCAGCTATAAAGTGTGGATGGCTTTGAGAAAGCCTATCATAGCAAGGGGATGTAGGAGGCTCTTGGTATAATCCTAACACAATAATATGAGAGCCTTTAAAAGAAAGAAACCAAATTTAGAAATTTGCACAAGATAAAAACCAGCAGGATGTGATTAATTGTATTTGGAGAGAGGGAGAAAAGAGATTTAATGTGGCTCTCAATTTTCTGGTTTGGGCAACAAGGTAGAAGATATTAACATTAAATGGAAAGGGAATAAAGGAGGAAGTCAAGGTTATTATGGTGTGAAAAATGAGGTCAATTATACAAATGTTGAGTTTAACATTCCTTTGGATTCAGGAATGTTAAAGACAAGTTAGCAACGTCCTGCAAACATGTAGACATCTGTTTCAAGGGAGAGAACAAGGTTTGTGACAGGAATAAAAGAGATCCCCGCTGCCAGAATATATATGGCAGGAGACGAATAATGGGCTGGGTATGGCAACTTTCATGAATACCAGTGTTCAGATAACTGTTGGAGGAAGAAGTAGAAAAAGAAGGCAAGCAGCAAACGGTCAGAGAAATTGGAAGAGGATCAGCAAGAAATGGTGTTTTAAAAAGTCCAAGTAGGAAAGAGTATCAGAAGGAGAGAGAAAGTGATCAGCACTCCTTGAAGAGATATGAGGAGGAGAGACAAAAGAGGTACACAATTCTAAAGCATACTTCTTCTGTCATCCCTATGAGAATCTGAATAGAAAAACGATTTAAATGCTTAATTTGACAGTAAAACAAAACAAAATAAAAAATACAACAATGACAACAACAAAAACTCTTGGTAAACTCATCATTTTTTAAATAGTGAGTGTTCCAATTATAATAAACAAGCGTCTAAGTTGTCAGAAGAGCATCAAATGTACCATTTGCCAGCATTGCATGAGAATAAAAGGATATGGCCCAGGAGACCTGATCAAGTGTTTGCAGAGAATGAGGAAGTAAATGAAGCAAAGGCAGTGGGAGTCTTTTACCTAGATCTCAGCAAGACATTTGATAAACTGTTGTATAAGATGCAACTAAAGGAAAAACAAGGATTTTGAATCAATGCTGTAACAAGCTAGGAAAAAAGATGAGTGGATGTGGAGATTTCCAGCAAATCGTAGTAAATTGTGTTTGAAGGAGGAAGCAGCAGGGTTCCTTTGAGCTCAATGTTATTATGCATTCCACTTAATACCCATAAAACAATTGTGAGAAAATAACCACAATCAATGTTGGCACTAATTTGAGCCCTTGTTGGCAGCATCAACAGTTGTGATTGACTATCTAAATTAATTCCAATTAGACTGTGTTTCTGTAGACCAGATCATCTTAAATTATAATACTGTGCTTTTTATTTTAAATAGCATTATGGATCCATAATGCAACATAATCAATAACTGTTCTCATTTAATAAACAACCAGAGAACAATGATATGCTTATAAAAATGATAACAGAAGCAAGTATTGAATATAGTTGTCATGTCCTGGGAGTTTGATTCTGGAGAAAGCACAACAATCAACATAAAACACTATTTCTCAAAAGTGAATAAGATAAAGGCTGGGGAAATAATTCAAGTAATCATTATCTAATGAACTTAAGCTGGTAAGGAAAATAAATGTAAAAGCCAGAAGGATGGAAACCAGTAAAACCAGATAAGAGAGGCTAGAGATTTTCCATGAGGATTAGTGAAATTCTAAACTCAAATATTTGAATTCTAAGATCAATGTCCTTTTCAATACTTTACATTTACTCAAATATTTGTGTTCTAAGATCAATGTCCTTTTCAATACTTTACATTTATTATCTAAATTTACATCTTAACACATTTTGTATTATTTTATTTTAACATTTTAAAATAACAATTTTTGTCCTTGTCTGAATTAATCTGTATAAATTCTCCCTTGAACCTGTTCTTGCCATCATCTTCCACAAATCCATAAGTGGTATTACATATCCCAGTAGATTAACACATTTTCAATGTCTTCATTTTATTTTTTTCAAAGCTTAAATCCAATAACTCCACTCATACATTTATTTATTCATTATTTAATGAAAATCTAGTTTGCACGAGGCACTATTCAAGATCTTTGGAATTCAGCATGAAAAAATAAATCTTTAAAGTACTGGGTTTATATTCTTGTTAAAAAGAAACTAGTAAACACAGAGACACAAATATATAAAACGTAGCTGGTGCTAATAAGCACTACGTTAAAGAGATTTGAAAGACTAATATAAAAACATTTTTGATTGGTATGAGATTTTGATAGTGGCAAGAACAGGCCTCTTGCTGAAGTTACACTTGAGCAGGGACCTGTGTGCAGTGATGGAGTGAGTTATGTGGATATCTGAACTAAGAATTTCCAGACAGAAGTTAAACTTACAAAGGCACTGAGGCAGGGATGTACCTTGTCAGTCAGAAAAACAGCAAGGAGGCCATTGTGGCTGGAAGAGAACATGGTGGGAAATGGAATCAGAAAAATATTGATGAGTGAAGAGGAAAAGTAAATTAATGTAAAATTTTGTGGGGCATGATTAGAGCTAAAGACTTTGAATTTTATTGTAAAAAGGGAGGCCACTGGATGTTTTTTAGCAGAGAAGTGATGTGATTCAAAATATTGCTTTGAAGAACCTCTTCCAGCTACTGTATGGCAAATTAACTCTAGATGGGTAAGTGTAGAGGTAGGGAGTCCAGTTTAGTCATACCATTGTTAACAATTTGTGTAGCTTTCCATAAGCTTTCCACTCAACATGCATCTTTTACTGTCACTTCTTATCAAAATTTCCACACCTACTACTTTGGTCAAAGTAACCATTAAGCTCTCACCTGAAATAAAAATCAAATATCTTCGGGAAGTGCAAAAGGAAGTTCCTTGGTTATAACTCTTAAGTCTTTATATTTGTTAGTGTAAACAGGAATTTCCTGAGTCAAAGAACAGATTGATATCTACTCACAGAGCACCTTAGCTCTGGTTGCCTCTACATCAATTACACAAATGTCTAATGTCACTTGTACATGCAAATGGGGTTTGCACCACAGGAGAGGAGTCCCAAAATTATGATACTGAAACCTGTACGTAGAATGGCTCGCAGATTTGTTTCTCCTCCCCTCCAGAGAAAGGCAGAAATACTTTGCAATGTAAATGCACTCCTTCTGTGAAGAGCAGGGAAAGTCTGCACCTTACCACTCTGAAAGGTAAATATGTGACTGAGGAGAGACAAGAGTTCATATCTCTTTGGAGGCCTCTGGGGCTGCTGTTTAAATGTCCTTTAACTCAGATATCAGTACTCGTTGTTCGGAAAGCCCCGGCCACACAGAAATGTGAAAATATTCGTTGAGGTTTGTTTCCTGCCCACATCTTTGATTGCCTTTGCTGTATTTCCCCATCATTCACTATGCTGCAGCAACAACTGCTGTACAATCTCGCCTATGTGAGTGCCTTTGCCATTGTTGCCCGTTGCTGAAATGTTGTCTCCCTCAGATCTTCCTGTGGCTTTCTCCCTGATTTCATTCAGATCTCAGCTCAAAGGCAACCCCACAGAGAAATCATCACTGCTTACGCTATGCAGCAAAGCCTCCCCAGAGACCCACTTTCCAACTCTAGTATATGTTATTTCTACCTGAAATTTTATTGTGCATTTTGTTTATGTTCGCCTACTCAGACAATGTAAGTTATAGTGTAAATGGATTCTACCATCTTAGTCATATCAATATTCCCATCACATAGAAATAGTAACGTGGAATAGTCAGCTTCAATATGTGAGTGTCTATCTTGTGTTGCACAATAGAGCAGGGGCTGTATCTTATGTTTTAAACAAATTCTTACCATACCTTTATCCATCTGTGGTTGTGTAACTCAGCACAATTAAGAAAATGAATGCTTAAGTTAATGCTCCCAAGCAAAATGGCTAGCGCGTAAAAAGTAGGCTATTACTTAGTTCTGTTAGGTAGTGGTCTTCTCCATTAACATTAGTTTATATCTCTAAAAAATATACTCAGATATATATCTAGACACCTATCTCTACCTATCTCTATTATATATCTTTATCATAGATAAATATTAAAATCTCTACTACATTGGTATCAGTCTCTAGATAGGTGATAATATAATATATATGAGGTCTTCATACAGGTACTGTCTTGAAACTTCTTTTTACTTATCTGCATTTCCCGTATCATTATTAGTGAATATTTAAAATCAAACAACTATAGAGTAACCAGCTTTGTGAAATGTAATTTAACAGATATTTTTCTTTGAAATTTGAGTTGTTTGTCTTCCATAAATATTTATCTAAGGTTTTGTTTCATCCAGTGACATGGAAGTCTGAAATAAATAAACTTGGCTATAAATTTATACTCCCAAACAACTTTTGAATTTTGATATTTTTTTTTCCATTTTGATTTGCCTTAGGGCAAAAGTATCAATCAACAACCATGAACATGCCAATCTGGTTGATGGCTACATTTCTCATTTTAATTAATAGTTTGGCATTATAATTTCATACAGCCTTGATTGTATTGTTCAGATTTCTGTCTGTCTTGGGCCTGGGTAGAGAGGAAAATTTTATTTATTGTGATAAAGGACAAACTCATGAGGGAGAAAAAGATACATTTGACAGAGGCCATGGTGGTATTAGCCTGGGACATGTTAATTTTGAGATGCCAGCAGGGTAGTTAGTAAATACATAGAAAGTGTAGCTAACTATATAATTCTAGAGTTAACGAGAAATATGGACTAAAATACATAGTTGTTAATTGCACACATATTAAAGACATGATAATCAATAAAATTACCTGGGAGAATACATAGAATAAAAAGATAAATCCTGTTACTGAAGGATTGGAACAGTAATATTTATAGCATAAATAGAGGAATAGATACCATCCAGGACAGGACAAATAAGAGGAGTGGCTTGAAAAATAGGGAGAGACACTGAACGTGTGATTTCACAACACCTGAGAGAATGGACGATTTCAATATCAGTGGAGTATCTGATAGTGTAAAATATACAGTCAAATAAGTTAAAGATGCAAAGATGTGCAATGATCTCTCCAGCAATGATATTCTTAACCATAACCTTAAACACAACCTTTTCAGTGGACTGGATGAGACAGATGCCAGCCTACAACAAGTACTGGAGTGTATCGGAGGTGAAAAAATAGACACAGTAATTACAGACAGTTTTTTTCAAAATGTTGTCTGTGAAGAAAGAAACCAATTGAGAGAAGAGGAACCTTGGAATAGTAGAAGAAATGGGATCCAAAGTAAAGTGAATTTTAAAAGGAACATTCTTTCTGTTCTAACAGGAAAGGAGAATAAAAGAACAAATGAATACCGAGAAATAGAGATATTGGTCTGGAGTGTCTGAAAAGCAGAACTGTATATACTGTAAAGCCTGCAGGCTGGATTCTATTGCACTATAAACTTTGCATAAGATTACATGAACTGTCCCCTTAACCTTCAGTCAAGTAAAACTCCAAGATATTTGTGCACGAACAGTTCATAAAAATCATATCCTTGTGTAGTTTATTTTCTGAATATCTATATTGTGTAATACAAGCAACATAATCACCTGCTGTCAGTCAAAATTGAATTTTCATTCTTACTTCAGAATCTACAGCTTGTGTCTTCCATCCTGATATTAAGCTTACTTGAAAATTGAAATCATATTATCTACATCAGTGGCTGTCAAACTTTTTTGGTAAAGGGCCAGATAATAAATATTTTAAGGTTTGCTGGTCATATGTTCAGTTGTACATATTCAATTTCACCATCATAGCATGACAGCAGTCAGAGACAATACAAATTAATGGGCAAGATGGCAGTCCAATAAAACTGTATTTACAAGACGATGGCGAGCTGAATTTAGACCGGGGCAGCATTTTGTCAATCCCTGACATACAAAATGGTAATTAAAATGAGACTGAACATACATAATCTATAGAATGGTGTTGGACACATAATAGAACTTCTGGAAATATTAGCTATTTTAATGTGTTTCACAGTGTTTGGGCTTTTCATTTCCTCAAGAAAAGGAAATAAAAGATGGGAATTAATATTTTAGAGCTGATTATTTTCGGCACCACATTTATATTTATGATGCAAATGTGTTTCAGGTGCGCTGTGAGTTGATTTGTTAATCTCCTCAAAATAATCAAATGTATTTTTAACAACTAATATTCATCTAAAGCAGTTAGAATTAGATATGACAATGAATAGGTTGTACACATAGTGTAAACTATCTGAATTCATTCTTATTTTTGTGCATAAATGTTTAATCATGGTATCAACACCAGAACACTCTGTATTGAGTACAAGGCAGCAAGAACCTTCACTTCCTGTTAAATCATCTCATTTGACGTGATTATGTCTTCAATTGTGAGTTGTTTCCATTAGTGAATGTCTTTGTTTTGCCCAAAAATGTATAAAACAGATTTTTATTTTTATTTAACTACCTTTTATTTTTGTACAATGTATTCAGTAATATAGATGGAATGTCTGCATATTTTCTTAAATCTTTTTGTTGGTATCATTCTTTTAACTAGTATTATGTTAAAAATATGTATTATATATGTTTATAGTGTATATGTATATAGTATTGTGTTAAAATATGAAAGTAAATATGATTTTTTTGTTGTTGTTGAGAGGGAGTCTCTCTCTGTCACCCAGGCTGGAGTGCAATGGCACGATCTCGGCTCACTGCAACCTCCGCCTCCCAGGTTTAAGTGATTCTTCCACCGTAGCTACCAGAAGAGCTGGGATTACAGGCACATGCCACCACGCCCATCTAATTTTTAAATTTTTGTAGAGATGGGGTTTCATCATCTTGGCCAGGCTGGTCTTGAACTCCTGTCCTCAGGTAATCCACCCCCCTCGGCCTCCCAAAGTGCTGAGATTACCGACGTGAGCCACCGCACCAGGTCAATTGATTGTTAAGATGTCATTATTTGCAGCTTTTTACTTGAATGATTATTGGATTTTCTTTATAATAATTTACTAAAGTCTTATTCTGTATGAAATTTTATAATGATAAATATTTAACTTTACAAATTAAAATTGGTAATTTCTAAAAGCAAAAATTATATTAATAAACATAATTTAGGCATTTATAGATTATGGATACAGTAATAATCATATTACTATTACCATATCTATTTAATCATTAGTTAAGACATGGCATCTTTACACAGTGATGTAAGTTCATCTAAGGAAACATTCATATGTCTAGTCTCAGTTCTCCATTTAATTTGGAGAATTTAGGCACATGATTTAACAGAAATTGTTTCCAGTTTGCTCAACTGTAGAAGGAAGAATTGATAATATGTATGTTACTGTTTAGGCTGAGCTCTGGAGCTACTTCAGAGATTTCTCACCACTCAAAAGGAGCTACCATTGGAAGGGAATGTTAATGAAGGAGGCTGAGCTCATTTCAACCCTCTACAGTGTCTCAAATTAAAACATGACCTCTTATCTCACTTTCCGTGTTAGGCTTCACTTTTTCCAAAGAAATATTTCTATTGAAAACAATTGTTTGAAAACCATTTCCCTCAATGACTATGTTAGACTCTTCTACCTCTCAAATGATGTTTGATTCCATCTTTTTTCCTTTCTTTTTTTTTTTTTTTTTTTTTTTTTTTTGAGACAGAATGTTGCTCTGTTGCTCAGGCACGATCACAGCTCTCTGCAGCCTTCACCTCCCGGGTTCAAGCAATTCTCCTGTCTCAGCCTCCCAAGTAGCTGGGATTACAGGCAGGTACCACCACACCCAGCTAATTTTTGTATTTTGAGTAGAAGCTGGGCTTCACCATGTTGGCCAGTCTGGTCTGGAACTGCTGACCTCAGGTGATCTGCCTGCCTCGGCCTCCCAAAGAGCTGGGATTACAGGCGTGAGCCACAGCGCCACGCTGTGATTCCATCTTAATTGTTCTGTCTTAATTTATATGTGATTTTAGAAATTAAAAAAAAAGTACTCATGCAATCTATTATGCTGTGCTAGCTGAAACCTCTCGTGTCCCTGTCTACAAAATGTGGTTGTTTACCTTTGTACATCATGTTCTTAGGTAGGTCACCTGGAACCAGTGCATTGCTCCCAATCCTTCACTCCCAGTTCGTGAATAATCCTTCTCCATGACACCGATGTCTATGCAAGTTAATCACTCACTTTACAGTGTCCTCCGAAGCTGTCAAAATTATGTGATTACATATCCAAATTAGTATAACACTGTTTTCCTTCCTTAAAACACATATTAATTTATGAAAAAATGTTTACCTTAAATATGAACTATGTTACAAAAAATATATAGCAGAACTTTTAAAAAACTGTTGATAAAATAATACTTTAAAAAACTCCATTCTAAAATTAGTGAATTTTTAGGAAGAATATATATACTTTGAGCAAGTTATATTTTAATATTTTAAGTGAATCTGTATTTCTAAGATATTGTTAATAGCTTAAAAATTATGGGTCATATTTCCCATTGGATCTGACCAGATTATGATTTACTTTGTGAATTGGCAGATGATAGGCTAATATCAGACATATAAAAAGTATCACTCCTGCTTTTTCCTATTGGTTCACTTGTGCATGTGTACCTTGAACTATCTTTGATCCAGAATATTTTTGAATTTTTTTCTCTTGTCCATAGTGCGAGGATATTTTTCAGTTAAAATTAGAAATAGCCATGAATCTCAATATATTAAAAGGAAATAGAAAAGTTAGAATATCCCTGTCTGCTCTCTTATGTACTTGTCATGTTATTGAACAACATTCAGTGCATTTTTGAAGCATAATTTCTTTTTTTAACAAATACATAAACATTCTAGCACTTTGTCATGACATTTTGGTTTTTTGTACCCTCTAGAAGGTGAGGACCCTGCTTTTGCATCCTATACTTCATTGCTTCCTACCATTACTCACACCCCTTTAATGTTTTTATTTTAGAAGTTCTTTTACATGTGTGAGAATCTGAAGAGTAGATATTTTGTCATGACCGTTTTTACAGTTTGTAGGTATTTGGTGAATGCATCAGAAAGAATCATATATCAATATATACATGAGATAAATTATATAATTTTTATAGCATAAGTATTTGGTGTCCTAATTTCAATTTTTTCCAGGCATTTGTAATACGACCATGTTTTCTGGAATAGAATATCATAGACTGGGTGTTCATTCATACATGTGATTACCTGATCCAAATCATTTTCACACTAGTTCCTCTCAAGAGGTGTTGCATTGGCTTAAGTCTCTATTGGGTTGAAGACATTAGGTGGCTTTCTATTCAGGTTCATGGGCTAGTAGGTTTTTGAATTTTCATAAGCAGATTTAAGCCCTATCAAAACTTAGCTGCCTACTGAATGAAGCCTATTTATTTTCATGTAGTGATCATACAGAATTGGTGTACTTAATGCATTCATTTCATGAGAATATTCTTAAACATTGAACCAGACAAGACTTATTGAAAGAATCTTTCAAAGAAATAGTATTTTTGGAAAATTTCCTACAAGAAGAATAATCTGTATTTCATATACTGTGTAATAGTAATAACCAATATTTATTTGCTGTTTCGTATGCCAGATTATGAGTTAAATTTATTATCTCAATTAATTATCAGAACAATCCCAATATGTAAATCCTGTTATTATTTCTATTTTAACAATTAAAATCAACACCATCACCACCAAAACCTCAAAAATCTGGTTTCCAAACTCTATTCCCTGATCTTTGTCAAGGGAGGTGCTGAAACTAAAGTATATGTTAGGATTTTCTCAGTAAGTTTAAGAGATATCACTTCAGACCTTCATTTTGTAGTTGCCATGATTGCATATTTAAGTAATGTTAACACTAAATAGTTGATCCAATGTGCATCAACCTGAGGGTTGATTATAATATATATAATATAATAATTATATATAATATATAATATAAATATATACATATAGTATATATACACATGCACTTTGTTTTTTTGTACCCTCTAGAAGGTGAGGACTTTGCTTTTGCCTCCTATATGTCATTACTTCCTACCATTACACATACCTCCTTAATGTTTTTTAGATGTTCTTTTACATGCGTGAGAATCTGAAGAGTAAATATATTGTCATGATCTTTTTTATAGTTATATATATATAATAATTATATATTGATAGATATATGACATAGCTCTCTGAAGATTTTCAAATAAAATCCTATTTGTCATCTGCCTTATTGACATATGAATGCTATGGTTTTGCAATTTTCCCTTGAAAATCGTAATCTAAAATATTAGCTGTTGCAGCAAATATTACATTTTTAAAATATATTACAATAGGCTATAGATCATTTAAATTTTCTAAATAAATATTGGATTCTGGCTCTAATTTCCATATTTTTCAATGCTACCTCAATAAATACCAATAAACCTTTATTGCCTATTTTTCTGATTATAAATCTAGTGAATATTCTTTAGCAAAAATTAGTAAATAATGGAAAGTATAAAGAACAATGGAAAATAGTTTATTGTAACACTATTTAACTTGATTTTGTTTTCTGAGTGTGTGCATATATGTGCACTGTTTTCTTTCTAAACTCTAATGTTTTTAAAAACTAGCCCCTCACGAATCATCAATCCTAAAATTGTGAACTGACACCAGTTTTTCATTTCAAATAATGGTTTATCTTCTCATCACATTTCTACTTTGGAAATGTCCAACATCTCAACTCAAGTGGGAGGAAAGATAGGTGAGGGCAGGGAGGAGGTTATGCATTTTTAGCAAAGGATCTTCCATGTAATTTTCTCTTACAAATGCAACACTGTGTCTTCTGGAATTTTGCAAGAAAGGCATTTAGCCCAGTCAGCACTGCTGTAAATTTCTGAACATCAGCTAGACAGAAGTAAATTCAATCTTTTATGTGCCTTGGGATACATCCAACGCATTTCTGATTTTCCTCAGAAATCCTGCTGACTTGGAGCAGGTGTGTCTTAAAATAACACAAACTCATCAAGGCACGATTGTTATTGTTCTGACAGCTTCTTCTTCACTCCTTCCTGTTGTGCACACCTGGCTACATGAGCACCATGCATTCTCTGGTGCATGCAACAGGTAATCCCACAGAAGTTTCTCTTTTTATTGTTGTTATTGGAGATAAAAAGGGATTGTTGTATTAACAACTGATGATGGACATTGACTGTAGAATTGAGCTAAAAGGAGAAGTTTTCATATTCAGGGGTCCACCTGTGAATGGTTTGTCACTACTTTCCTCAGTTAAGTTTCTTTGTAGAAAAACAGGTGTGGATTCCTCAGTATACAGAGAGCTCATATGCCCTGTTCTTATCACTAATTGAATAATAATTTTCTTTTAATCAAAACACACAAATATTTATTCAGTATCGACACCAAAGTTGTTATTGACCACGGCTTACATTGCCATTCTCGTTTTGACTTATGTAAGTAGTTTTCTATAATTTTTTAATCATGACAAAATATGACTAAATACTAAGCAACTTTTAAAAGTAAATATTTTTATGACTCAATATAATTTTGTAACTTGAATTTTTTCTTTGTGAAGAAAAAATAGCTAAATTATGCCAAAAATATTACAAAAACAAAATATTTTATAATTGTGTTATTACGTCAAAGAACTTAGCATAGTGCAGTCATGTGCTATATGTCACTAAGTATCATGGATTGATTAAAGCAGGGTATTAGTGTAGTTGGTTAAAAAATAATACAAAAGGAAAAAGAAATAAATTCAAATAATTTTATTTCTACATATTGTCCAGTATCAAATGGTTTTTTAACAATCTATTTTTCAGTATTTCCCACTTCCCCGTTAAATCTAAATGAAGTTGAGTTTCTTTTTTTTCAAAATATTACACAAAAGTTACATATGAATACTTTCTAGACTGAATATTTCTTATATTCCAGTCATTTAATCTCAACTGGGATTCATTGATGTGTGTGTGTGTGTGTGCACATGTGTTGAGTACATTTACATATTTATAGGCATGTGTATTGACAACATATAGTCACAAATCATTTTAATCCAATCAAACCACTTTGAGCATTAATTAGAGTAATTAGTTTAACTAAATTATCATATCACAGTGAAATATCAAATAAAATTCAAACATACATAATAAACACTAAACTAAACACGCTTTGGTGTCATGGGTCTTAAAGGATGAATCACTAGAAGGTTTGGAATAGCCTCCTCCTGGGAACTACTAGTTCTCAGTATCTATTGTTCCCATGTTTATTTCCATGTGTACTCAATGTTTAGCTCCCACTTATAAGTGAGAACATGCAGTATTTGGTTTTCTGTTACTCTGTTAATTCATTTAGAATAACAGCCTCCAGCTGCATCTTTGTTGCTGCAGAAGGGTATGATTTCATTGTTTTTTTATTTTAAAGTGGATGTATTACTTCACATCTCTACCAGCAATGGTTGAGAGTTCCAGTTCTTCACAAATTGTCGACACTTGTTATTGTCAGTCTTTGTAATTTTAGCCAACCTAATAGGTATATTGTAGCATTTCATTAGGATTTTAATAATGTTGATTAATGATGTCTAATGGCATTGAGCATCTTTTTTGCATGGCCATTAATATAGCTTGTCATTTGGAGTATCTAGAAAAAGCTCTTCTTTTACATTTGCAAATTTATTTATTGTTTTATCTTATTTTATTGAGCTATAGGAAGTGTTCATTTATTGATCAATACAAGTCACTTGTCAGATTTATGTTTCACATTTTCAAAAATTTTATTTTTTACCTTTATGTTTTCTTAAAAATAATTTTTGAGAAACAAAAGTTTGTTTTTAAAAATCTTAACTATGACTATTTTATTAATTTTATTTTATTGTTTCCACTTTGTATCTTATTTAAGAAATCTTTAACTCAAGTTTGATTTCATCAATAGTCTATAGTTTTACCTCTTATATTTAGTTCTGTGATCCATTGTAACTTAATTTGCATACATCGTAAGGTAAAGATCTAAATTCATAGTTTTTCTTTTTCTTTTTTACAAAGATATTGAGTTATTTCAGCACCATAGGTTGAAATATCTTTTTCTTATTAAATGACCTTATCATTTTTGTCAAAATTTAATTGATCATATGTTTGTGTTTATTAAGTAGATTCTTTTTCTGTTTCATTGATTGGTATATGTACCCTTAAGCCACTCTCTTGATTAATGTACTTTATATAGTAAATCTTGAACTGAAGCATGTAAGTTATTTTTCATAACTTAGAGAAAATTAGAAAACCTAACTTTAAACTCCCACCTGGGTGATGACAGATGCCTAGATATTGTTTCATAGGTAATCAGGTATGCCATATTCCACCTCACATATTGACTAAACCTGAGTGTCCTCAGTTGAAGTTTGCGTTTGTGATTCCTGTGGTAGAGTCTACCGATATTCTCTAACCCTAGAACATATATAGAAATGTGAAAAATCGATCATTTTTCTTGTTAAATGTCTTGTTGCTGCCTCACAAAGAGTGGGATCAAATCCCATCCAAAATTTGATTTAGATATTAAAAATAAAAATGCCACTTATGCATCAGAATATTAAAAGGTTTATTATTCAAATCATGGGGCTTTCTGTGAAGGGTGGGCAGACTCCCAAACTGATCTGAAAAACAGCTTGAGACCTGAAGGTGGTGTAAATTGTTAGGGAATAGGTCTGTGGTGAGGCTTCCTCCTCCAGGTGAGGTCTCATATGATTTGAACTTCCCTCCAGCACCAAAGGGGAGAGATACCAGACCGTCTTACCATCTTGCCCATATACGAAACAAACAGGGCCAGAGAGAGAAGTGTAGCTTGAAAGCTGTCAGCAGTTAAATATGTAAATGGAGACAGACTCTTTATCACAGTACCTTATAGTCTCTATTACAAACTGGACAACCCTATTCAATAGAAACTAATTCCAATCCGTTAACAACTTAAAAATCAGTCTGGGTTTGTATAACGTGGAGTAGTACAATGAAAGTTTTAAAAAGGAAGAAAAAATGGAGCAGATTATCATTTTTCATAATATGTGGTTTTCGTAATTTAGAGGAGATCCTTAGAGCTATTGTTTTCAAATGTATTTTTTGTTGGACAACTGAATAGAAAGCACTTTTTTTTTTTTTAATAGTAAGTACTTTGATCTTGAATCAGGGTATTTGTGTTGTTGCTTGAGATTTACTACAAATAATCTATGTAATCTTGATCATAGGATGCGTTCTTTATACGAGAGTATATTACCGAGGGATAGCTCTACAAAGTCAGCAAAAGTTTAAACTTATTAAAATTTAATGATTATATGTCCAATTCATAGATCTAAAGCTTTGAAAAAAATGATAAGAAAATTGAAACATTTTCTTTGGTTATTTCAAGAAATACTCCAGTAAATAATTTCAAGCAAACATAGCATGATTATTTAGAAAGTGGGGCATAGAATACAGTAAGTAATTATGGGCAGGTTAAATTTTCATTAATCATGGGGAAAAAACAGTAGAAATTATTTTCTGTTGTATTTTAAAGAAATACATCAAGAAAGATGATCCAATTAGGAATAATCAAAATTGATTCATTAGAGGGGGAAAGATTGTGATTTAAACTTTGCTAAAGTTATTTATATTAGGAGATCCAGAAAGATGGCAATTTTCATTTGGGAGTATTTAAAATATTTTGAAAAACCTAGAGTAAAAATTTGCTCAAATAAAAATGAGAAAGCGGTTAAGAATAAGATAATAAGACTACGTTTTTAGTTTTCTTCATTGCCACCCAGAACATTTGAATTATTTAATTGCTAAAAAATATGCAAAATGCCAGAATTCTACCAAAGTTATTAGAATTAATGCCATCACATTTACCAGCCTCAAATCCCTTAATTGATTTTCTAGTACACAAAATTTTAATGTAATAAGAAAAATATGTTGTAATAAACTTGGAGCAAGACACAAAATAGAAAATGTTACAGTGCAATGATGGAAATACCTTCAATTGGTGTTAATTTCTTTGCCTCTCTCTAATTACTTCCACACTCATTACCATGCCCCAAGCATAACATATTATATAATATACATAATATATATAAATTGTAATATATACAATATTTATAAAATATATATTCTCTTCTTGTGTTAATTCTTGTAGCATAGTTTTTTTTTTTTTTTATTTAAATGCTAGTATACAGTATAATGTATACCTTGGAGACAAAAGCAGTATAGATTTATGCTCTATCAAAGAAAAATATCAAGGTTAAAAATAAGCTACCATATTGGGTTCCTCTATTCTGTCAGTCCTGTCTACAGGAAACTGAATTGAAGGGGGGAAAATAATTATAAAAAATGAGACTTGCAGTGAATTTATAATAAAAATTGTGGTGCTACTTGTTTCTAAGAAAAGTGTAAGTGTAATAATGGAGGCATTCCAGGGAGAGCAAGGTATTTTCTTCAAGAACAATATAGATGCTAGTTGTGGTCAATGTAATGATTAAAGGGGCCTGTTTAATGTCAACATTTCATTTGAAATGCAGTGAATAATGAGCTAATTGCCCCAGTGAGTGGAATTGCTGTTTAATTCTCTCACAGGAGGGAGAAAAGCAGTGGATATAAATAAAGTAGGAAAACAATCATAACTCAGAAACGCTAAGTATAAGCTTCCTCCAGAGGCCCCTCTTTCTTACCTGAGAACTTAAGGCTCTTGGTGTTGAGTTCACCTTGGGAACACCTTCATAAAGTGTAATGAATACTCACTAATAGTTCTTATGGGGATACTCATCTGCTTAGGATTTAAGAAAACAATGGCGGTAATCACTAGGAATTCATAGGAGATTGTTTTCTCAATTCATTACCTGTCATTTTCTTCATAATTACAAAATCATCTCTGCAATGTAGTTTAGTTACGTGGATTTCTGATGATCAGATAAAACAATGAAAACTTGAATGTAGAGGCCTGAAAACCCAGAGGAAATTGGATTTTTTTTCCTTTTCTGTTTTTCTCTTTTAAATAGATACTTGCATCATAAGAAAAAAGCCTGAACTGGAGGCTATTTAGCTATTTCAAAATCAAAATAATTAAGAAAGCCTCAACTTTAGAATACTTATTGTTTGAAATAGCTATAATAGCTTAAATGTATTGATTACTTGCTACATGTCTACATTCTTCTGAGACTTTAAAGCCTCACAACAGTCTCAGAGAATAGGTGATGTTTTTATTCTGTTGCACAGGTAAGTAAACTAGGATACAAATAAATTATCTTCCAAACCAGTTTAAGAGTGGCAAATACTGAATTTAAATTCTTTAATGACTTTACTTGTTCTCTACTCTACTGAAAGATTATTAAATATTAATAATAAAATAATATTTTAATATGGAAATAGACTGCTTCAGTTTGTTGTGTTAAATAACATATCAAAACTTTTAAGATTAGGATTAGTGTCACATTAAAAATTACTTACTTTTCATTTGGATAATAATAAGCTGTGTTTAGTTAAAATGTAGAGAAATCAACTATCTAAACTCACAATCAGTAGTGCCAATTCCTGTTTATATGTAAACACAGTTAGAAAACAAACAAAACAAAACAAAACAAAAGTGATGTGCTTTCTTAGTTCTATTCTTATAATTTACTTAATATATTAATACTACAATGAGAATTACTTGAATTATGGGAGTACATTTGCTTAAAACTATCTAGAGAGGAAAACATCACATATAAACTACAATTATTTTTAAATCTGTTCCTCTTTCAATTTATCATGAATAAACTATATGCCAAGGACTTTGCTTCAATTAATTTTTTAAGTGATGATGAAATCATGGGTTACCTCTTGTGGTAGTTTTAAAGTATATCTAAAAATTCTTTGGCACCTTTCCTTTTAAAATGTGAACACAAAGTCCAGCTTGAATGTAGCCTGGACTTTGTGTCTCTAAGTAAATACAATATGGCAGAAATGATATCGTGTGATTGTCAAGAGTAGAATATAAATGGCATTGGTGCTGCTGTTTTTTTCTTCTCATTCATGATTACTCACAGTGGGGGCCGGCTACCAAGTAATGAAGACACTCAAACAACCCTGAGGAAGACCTATATGGAACTAAACTGTGGGTAGGTTGAAGGTCTTACCAACAGCCAGTAGAAACCCGCCAGCCATGTTAGTGAGCCACCTTGGAAGCAGATCTTCAGCCTTCATCATATTTGTTATCCCAACTAACAATTCAATTCAAGTGCAACTTTAAGAGAGACATTGAGACAGAACTTCCCAGTTAAGCTGCTCCTGAATCTCTAAGCTACAGGAACTATGAGCTACTATGTGCTTACTGTGGTTTAAGCCTGTATGTCTATGAATATTTCTTTTATGCATCCATTAATTATTAGTACATTTCTGCCCTCAGCTATATAACAATTTTCTAAAATTTTAAGAGTGGATATTCTGATACATATTATTTTAATTTTTTTTTTTAACATTTATTTTAAGTTCAGGGTACAAGTGCAGGTTTATTATATAGGTAAACTGTGTCATGGGGGGTTGTTATACAGATTATTTAATCATGCAGGTATTAAGCTTCATACCCAGTAGTTGTTTTTCCTGATCCTCTTTTGCCTCCTACTCTTGACCCTCCCCACTCAAGTAGATCCCAGTGTCTGTTGTTCCCTTCTTTGTGTTCATAAGTTGTCATCGTTTAACTCCCACTTACAAGAGAGAACACGTAGTATTTGGCTTTCTGTTCCTGTGTTAGTTTGCTAAGAAGAATGACCTCCAGCTCCATCCATGTCCCTGCAAAGGACATGATCTTGTTATTTTGTTATAGCTTCATAGTATTCCATCATGTGTATATACCACATTTTCTTTATCCAATCTATCATTGATGGGCATTTAGGTTGATTTCATGTCTTTGCTATTGTGAACAGTGTTGCAGTGAACATTCGTGTGCATGTGTGTTTATATTAGACTGATTTATATTCCTTTGAATATATACCCAGTAATGGAATTGCTGGATTAAATGGTATTTCTAAATAATTATTTATGCCAACTGATTTTAAGTATTGTTGTATAGTTAATGACTACTAGTCATATAATTTTGCATTGTTCAAGTACTTAGCATACAGGTTTTATAATTCCCATATTTGCAATATGTTTTGATTTTATTTTATTCATTATTTATGCTTCATTTAAAAGTATTCCTTTGCTATGCAGAAATTTTAAATTTGATGCTGCCCCACTTGTTTATTTTTCCTTTTGCTGTTTGTGTTTTTCATGTCATATCCAAAAAATCATAGCCAAGACCAATGTCAAAGATATTTCTCCTGTGTTATAGGAATTTTATAGTTTCTAGGAATTTTATAGTTTCAGGTCTTACTGTTTTGAACTTATTTTTGCATGTTGTGTAAGATAATAGTTTAATTTCGCTGTTGTGTAAGATAAGAGTTTAATTTCATTGTATAAGACAAGAGTTCAATTTAATTTTGTGTGTTGTATAAGAGTTTAATTTCATTTTTTTCTGTTTCATTGGTCTGTGTGGATATTTTATGTCAAAATCATACTGCTGTGATTACTATAGCTTTGTAATATAATTTGAAATTAAGAAGTGTAATGCCTCCAACTTTGTTCTTCTTTCTCAAGATTGTTTTATCTATTTAGGAACTTTTGTGATTCCATATAAATTTTAAGATTCTGTTTTCTTTACTTCCGTGAAAAATGCAATTGGAATTTTAACATGCATTGAATCTGTATATTACTTTGGGTAATATGGACATTCTGACAATATTAACTCCCCAAATTCATGAACATAACACATCTTTCCATTTATTTGTATCTTCTTCAATTTCTTTCATCAAAGTTTCACATTTTTCAGTGTACAGATTTTTCATCTCCTTGGTTAAATTTATTCCTATGTATTTTATTAGATGTGATGTTATTGTAAATGATTATCTTATTTTTGGGGGGTAGCTTCTTATTGTATAGAAACACAATTGGTTTTTGTATATTGCCTTTGTATCCTGCAATTTTACTGAATTCATTTATTAGTTATAATAATTTTTATGGAGTACATAGGGTTTCCTATATACAATGTTATATTGTCTGCAAATGGAGTCAATTTACTTTATCATCTCTAATTTGAATATTTATTTTTCTTACCTAATTGCTTTGATTAGGACTTTCAGTACTACGTTGAAGAGAAGTGGTGAGAATGGACACCCCGTCTTGTTCCTGATCTCAGAGGAAAAGCTTTTAGCTTCTCACTATTGACTACAATATTGGCTGTGGCCTTGTCAAACATGACCTTTCTCATACTGAGGTACATTAATTTCATAGCTAATTTGTTGAGAATTTTTGTCTTGAAAAGTTGTTAAATTTTGTCAAATACATTTTCTGCATCTTTTGGGATGATTACATTATTCTTATTCTTTATTTTGTTAATGTGGTATGCCACATTTATTGATTTGCATACATTGTAACATTATTGCATCACAGGGATGGGAGAAAATATTTGTAAACCATGTATCTAATAAGATGTTAATCCAGGAGCTGTATTTTTGAAAAGATCAACAAAATTGATAGACTGCTAGCAAGACTAATAAAGAAGAAGAGAGAGAAGAATTAAATAGATGCAATAAAAATTGATAAAGCGAATATCACCTCCAATACCACAGAAATACAAACTACCATTAGATAATACTATAAACACCTCTACACAAATAAACTAGAAAATCTAGAAGAAATTGATAAATTCTTGGACACATAAACCCTCCTAAGACTAAACCAGGAAGAAGTTGAATATCTGCACGGATCACTAACAGGCTCCAAAATTGAGATAATAGTTAATAGCTTACTGATCAAAAAAAGTCCAGGACCAGACAGATTCACAGCCAAATTCTATGAGAGGTACAAAGAGGAGCTGGTACCATTCCTTCTGAAACTATTCCAATCAATAGAAAAAGAGGGAATCCTCCCTAACTCATTTTCTGAGGCCAGCATCATCCTGATACCAAAGCCTGGCAGAGACACATTAAAAAAAGAGAATTTTAGACCAATCAGCATCATCCTGATACCAAAGCCTGGCAGAGACACAATAAAAAAAGAGAATTTTAGACCAATATCCCTGATGAACATTGATGCAAAAATCCTCAATAAAATACTGGCAAACTGAATCCAGCAGCACATGAAAAAGCTTATCCACCATGATCAAGTGGGCTTTATCCCTGGGATGCAAGGATGGTTCAACATACGCAAATCAAGAAATGTAATCCATCACATAAATAGAACCAAAGACAAAAAACACATTATTATCTCAATATATGCAGAAATGTCCTGTGACAAAATTCAACAGTCCTTCATGCTAAAAACTCTCAATAAATTAGGTTTTGATGGGACGTATCTCAAAATAATAAGAGTTATTTATGACAAACCCACAGCCAATATTATACTGAATGGGCAAAAACTGGAAGGATTCCCTTTGAAAACTGGCACAAGACAGGGATACCCTCTCTTACCACTCCTATTCAACATACTGTTAAAAGTTCTGGCCAGGGCAATCAGACAGAAGAAAGAAATAAAGGGTATTCAATCAGGAAAATAGAAAGTCAAATTGTCCCTGTTTGCAGATGACACGATTGTATATCTAGAAAACCCCATCATCTCAGCCCAAAATCTCCTTAAGCTGATAAGCAACTTCAGCAAAGTCTCAGGATACAAAATCAATGTGCACAAATCACAAGCATTCTTCTATACCAATAACAGACAAACAGAGAACCAAATCATGAACGAACTCAAATTCACAGTTGCTTTAAAGAGAATAGAATATCTAGGAATCCAACTTACAAGGGATGTGAAGGACCTCTTCAAGGAGAACTACAAACCACTGCTCAACAAAATAAAAGAGGACACAAACAAATGGAAGAACGTTCCATGCTCATGGATAGGAAGAATCAATATCGTGAAAATGGCTGTACTGGCCAAGGTAATTTATAAACTCAGTGCCATCCCCATCAAGCTACCAATGACTCTTCACAGAATTGGAAAAAACTACTTTAAAGTTCATATAGAATCAAAAAAGAGCCCACATTGCCAAGTCAATCCTAAGCCAAAAGATCAAAGTTGGAGGCGTCACACTACCTGACTTCAAACTATACTACAAGGCTACAGTAACCAAACCAGCATGATACTGGTACCAAAACAGAGCTATAGACAACTGGAACCAAACAGAACCCTCAAAAATAATACCACACATCTGCAACCATATGATCTTTGACAAACCTGAAAAAAAACAAGACATGGGGAAAGGATTCCTTATTTAATAAATGGTACTGGCAAAAGTGGTTAGCCATATGTAGAAAGCTGAAACTGGATCCCTTTCTTACACCTTATGTAAAAATTAATTCAAGATAGATTGAAGAATTAAGTGTTAGACTTTAATATTAATACATAGAAACCCTAGAAGAAAGCCTAGGCAATACCATTCAGGACATAAGCATGGGCAAGGACTTCATGTCTAAAACACCAAAAGCAATGACAACAAAAGCCAAAATGAACAAATTGGATCTAATTAAACTAACGAGCTTCTGCAGAGCAAAAGAAACTACCATCAGAGTGAACAGGCAACCTACAGAATGGGAAAAAATTTTTGCAATATACTCATCTGACAAAGGGCTAATATCCAGAACTCAAACAAATTTATAAGAAACAAAAACAACCCCATCGAAAAGTGGGCAAAGGATATGAACAGACACTTCTCAAAAGAAGACATTTATGCAGCCAACAGACACATGAAAAAATGCTCATCATCACTGGCCATCAGAGAAATGCAAATCAAAACGACAATGAGATACCCTCTCACACGAGTTAGAATGGTGATCATTAAAAAGTCAGGAAACAGCAGGTGCTGAAGAGGATGTGGAGAAATAGGAACATTTTACACTGTTGGTGGGACAGTAAACTCATTCAACCATTGTGGAAGACAGTGTGGCGATTCCTCAAGGATCTACAACTAGAAATACCATTTGACTCAGGCATCCCATTACTGGGTATATACCCAGAGGATTATAAATCATGCTGCTATAAAGACACATGCACACATATGTTTATTGCAGCATTATTCACAATAGCATAGAACCAACCCAAATGTTCATCAATGATAGACTGGATTAAGAAAATGTGGCACATATACACCATGGAATACTATGCAACCATGAAAAAGGATGAGTTCATGTTCTTTGTAGTGACATGGATGAAGTTGGAAACCATCATTCTCAGCAAACTATCATAAGGACAAAAAAACTAAACACTGTATGTTCTCACTCATAGGTGGGAATTGAATAATGAGAACATTTGGACACAGGAAGGGGAAAATTACACACCAGGGCCTGTTGTGGGGTAGGGGGAGAGGGGAGGGATAGCATTAGTAGATATACCTAATGTAAATGATGAGTTAATGGGTGAAGCACACCAACATGGCACATTTATACATATGTATCAAACCTGCACATTGTGCACATGTACCCTAGAACTTAAAGTATAATTTTTATATATATAAATTATATATATATATATATATATATATATATATATCCAAAAAATATAAGGAACTCATGCAACTTAATAGCAAAAAAACAAATAACCCAATTAAAAACTGAGCAAAGGACCTGAAAGTTATTTTTCCACAGAAAATAGTACAAATCACCTTAGGTATATGAAAAGGTGCTCAACATCACTAATCACCAGGAAATGAAAATCAAAATCCCAATGAAATATCTTTTATGATGACTATTATAAAAAGTCAAAGATTACAGTTGTAATCTTTTGAATGTGGAGAAGAGGGAGCCCTTGTACGCTGCTGGTGGAAATGTAAATTAGTACAGCTATTTAAAAAAAAAAAATTTTTTAAGTTAAAAATAGGCCAAGCACGGCGGTTTACGCCTGTAGTTCCAGCACTTTGGGAGGCCGAGGAGGGTGGATCATGAGATCAGGAGATTGAGACCATCCTGGCTAATACGGAGAAAACCCATCTCTACTAAAAATAAAAAAAATTAGCTGGGTGTGGTGGCAGGCACCTGTAGTCTGACCTACTGGGGAGGTTAAGGCAGGAGAATGGCATGAACCCGGGAGGCGAAGCTTGCAGTGAGCCGAGATCGCGCCACTGCACTCCAGCCTGGGCGACACAGCAAGACTCCACTTCAAAAAAAAAAAAAAGTTGAAAATAAGACTATCATATGAGCTATCAATCCTTCAATTGGATATGTATACCCAAAGGAAATGAAACAAGTATGTCAGAGAGATATCTTCACCCCATATCCGTTACAGGATTATTACACTCTAGTCAAGATATGGGAACAATCTAAGTAACTATAGACAGATGAATGTCTAAAGAAATGTAAGACGTAGACAATCACACACAGTGGAACATTAGTCAGCCTTAGAAAAGAAGAAAATTCTGTCATTTGGTGCAACATGGATGAACCTAGAGAACACTATGTTGAGTGTAATAAGCCAGGCCCAGAAAAACAAATACTGCATGATCTCATGTGAAGCTCATACAGAAAGTAACAAGTATAGATAGAAAACGCTTTTGGTGGGAGAAATGAAGAGATGTCCAAAGCATACAAAATTTTAAAAGGTAACTATGTAGGTGATAGGTATAATAATTAGCTTGAGTTTTCTTTTTTTTCTTTTTTTTTTTTTTTTTTTGAGACAGAGTCTCCCTCTGTCACCCAAGCTAGAGAGCAGTGGCATCATCTCGGCTCACTGCAATCTCTACCTCCTCGGTTCAAGTGATTCTCGTGCCTCAGCCTCCCAAGTAGCTGAAGTTACAGGTGTGCGTCACCACTCGTGAATAACTTTTTTTTTTTTTTTAGAGGTGGGGTTTTGTTATGTTGGCCAACTTGGTCTCTAACTTCTCACCCCAGGTGATCCTCCCATCTTGGCCTCCCAAAGTGCTGAGAATAGAAGTGTGAGCCATCATGCACCGCTGCTTAGCTTCATTGTGGTATTTATTTCACAATGCATATGTATATTAAATCACGCTGTACAACTTCAACATATACAATGTTCATTTGTTCATCACTCCTTAATAAGGGAAAATATTGACATCATTAAGTAAATAAGTTTAATTAAAAGATGGTAAATAATCACTGCTTTAAAATACAAATAAAATATACCTAAAAATCACCCTCATTCATTTTATATTTTGTTTTCCACAATGCTATGGATTTTTAAGATTATTCTTTAGAAAACTGGAAGACTTCAGTTTCACACGAATCAGTTTGGTTCCCAGGCTGGTGAATGGCTGTAACCAGCACTGACACAAATTTCCATTATATTCTTTGGTCAAAGCTGTAAGCGGCCCACTAAAATTAGAGAACGTATAGATTGCACCCAGCTTTGGATAAATTGGAAGGTAACACTGCAAAACAGCATGTGGCTTGGGAACTATTATATCTGTCTTTACTAAAACAATTTGCCAAATTATACTGATAAAACTTTGAATGATGTAAGAACCATGATGTGTAAATTAAGAATAAGAGATGCCCTCCCAATATTATCTATTTTTAAATGAAACAGAAATGTGTTTCATGCAAATTTTCCCTGAAATATGTAAGTTGTTGTATGAGCTTTGATAGTAAGGAGTTATTTGCATATTTTATTATTTAAGTAATTTAATATGTATAATAAGAAACAAAATGATAGTAGATAAAAATTAACATTTAATTTTGAAATAAATACTACATATGTTAAATTGAATACCTAGAAATTTATAATTAATCTTAATAATTTAGAATTTTTCATAGAAATGATTGAGGATAGCCAGGGATCTGATATTGCAAATTATTCTCACATGAAATGATGCTATGCTTAAGTTACATAAAAAAGTAAGCAAAATTTTAATTTTTGGCTAGAGATAATGTGTAAAAGGCAAAACCTCTCTGACTTTCTTATTAAAACACAAAATAATTAATAACAGACCAGAAACAAAAAAAATATGTAACTTGTGTGCCTCATAAAATTATTCAAACTGTGTCACCAAATAGATAATTTATCTGGGTTAATTATTAGCTTAGTAGTTTAAAAAGCATAGTTTCTGTGTTCCAGCTTCACTTTCAATCCATGCTAATTAACCTCTTAAATAATTTGAGGCTACTTCCATCACACTTTAAATGGTAAAAATAATTCTTAGAAAGTACATGTAAAGCTTTATGCACATGCATATATTTTCACAGACAACAATAAAATAGTATGATTATACTTTGAAGAAAGATTTCCATACCATGAGTTTTATTTTTTTAAATCTGTACTCAGCATTTTCTCTTGAGAGTTGAGCGGAAACCCTTCTGTAGGGATACACTATAAACTCATAAGCCCTGGTTGTTTTGTAGAAGCACCATGTACTAACACACTGGTAGATCTGAGCGAATAATTTTTACTTAAAATAATTAGTAAAGTGCATGCATGTGCATATGTGTGTGTATGAGATGTCTGCATGCACATGTGTGTGTGTTTGTGTTCTGTGTGGGTTTTAATTCCACACTTCCCATTTCACTGTGTTCAGGCCAGTTTAATAAACTAATGGGCTAGGTACCAAATTTCAGATTTCTTAGGAAAAGGACAATCAAGAGTCAAGACTCATCATTATTATTAGTCATTATTTTTATCATTAAAATTTGTATCTCTGTGGCTACTTTTTAAAATGAAAGTTTGATCAGCAGTTAGCCATGTTAATGTTTAAATAGCAGAGTACAGTTATCAATTACTGCTATGGCCTGCAGGTTTGTATCCTCACTAAATTCATATTTTGAAGCGTAAATCTCCAACATAATGATGTTTGGAGGTGGAGGTTTGAGAGGTCCGTGAGGACACTGGATGGAGCCCTTCTGAATCATTATTTTCAGCAATCTGCACTGACTAAGACAAGTACTTAGTAATTTGCATTTAGAATAAAAGTCTTTGAAAATAAAGAAGTTAAAATGACATATGACTAGCATGGACACTAATTCAGCATAAATATATGGAACTAGACAATGAAACGACTGACTGAAGAAAAAGCCTAATTAAAAGCTCTTGGGATTAATTTCTTGAGAAATTACCATAATGTAGAAAACTACCAGATATTCATTTGAAAACGGATGAAAATATTCTAATTGAAATAAACAAATATTGTTTGATGGTTTTAAAACTTTAAATAGCTAAATTATATTCACGAAATTGGAAATAAAATTGGTGAAATCTTTCAAAGTTTCTCCATCCCCCATAGAGCTTCTGAAAGTCAATTTATCAATTCACATATTTTTCTTCACCATTTCTTCTTTATAATGTCAATTTTTACATTTTCACATTTTCCCTTTGATTTGGTTCTTTACTTTTAACCTTCCATTTTCAAGTGCTCTTCACTTTGAGAAGCACAGCAGCATCAAACAACAACAGGGAGGAAGTTTTCCCAGGCAGCAGTGAAAAGCATCATGGTAATGAAAGGGATAATTGTGGCTCCCTGCCTTTGCTATAATTGAAAATTGAGTATAGAGCCTTTTTCATTTAACTTTATTGCTTGAGTTCAAACCACTGTATAGAAAAGAAAGCAACAGTTGAGTAATTTTTCTAATGTTACTTCCTGTCCATATATAACAATTTGAAACCTAGCATTAAAGTTAAATGGAAGAGGCAATTAAATTTATTCAATTACAGCTATGTGAAAGAAGTATAATTATCAGTTTCATTATTAGAAATGCTCTGCTTGCCAAATATTTGCTTACTAACCTGGCTATTGATTTTCTTTATCAGATTGAAAACAGGTAAGCATTGGAGAGAATGGTTCAGTCATTTAACTTATACCAATTTCCAGTGAAAACTCTGTTATACTATGGTAATTACACTAGCTAAAATAATGATTTTTGAGTGCCGAATGAGCATTGTTTCTTCTATGGATATTAGGTGAAATTTTTCAAATGGCATCTTTCTGTTAAAGTGTCATTAAAAACACTAATAATGCTATTTCATAGGATAAACATGTTATAAGCTAGTGAAACGAGCACCATGGTATATGTCAGTAATCTTTATTTTAACACTCTCTAAAACTTACTGCACTCTTTGAAAATAAAACATCAACAATTTGAATATAAGTCAGATACCCTGGGTTTGAACCCATTTTAACTTCTTTTTAGTCCTATAATCTTGTGTAAACTCTTTAACACATTGGGGCATCATTACTAAAGTATGTACAAAATTGTTTTTAAAATATATTTAAAATTATAGACTACTAAAAATCTATCTCTACTAAAAATACAAAATTAGCCAGGCGTGGTGGCACATGCCTGTAGTCCCAGCTACTCTGGAGGCCGAGGCAGGAGAATCACTTGAACCCGGGAGGTAGAGGTTGCAGTGAGCTGCGATCGCACCTTTGCCTGGGCAACAAGAGCAAAACTCCATCTCAAAAAAATCACCAAGAAGTGAAATAATCAAATTGAGTTTGAGTCACATAGCTGTATTCCAGATCAAAAAACTCAAGTATGGCTGGGTGTAGTGGCTCACGCCTGTAATTCCAGCACTTTAGGAGGCTGATGAGGGAGAACTGCTTAAGATCAGGAGTTCAAAACCATCCTGGGTAACATAGCAAAACCAATTCTACACAAAAAATACAAAAATTAGCTGGGTATGGTGGCGTGTGCCTGTAATCCCAGGTACTCAGCAGGCTAAGGTGAGTTGATCACTTGAGCCGAGGAGGTTGAGGCTGCAGTGAATCGAGATCATGCTACCGCACTTAAGCCTGGGTGACAAAGTGAGACCCTGTTTCAAAAAACAAACAAACAAATAAATAAATAAAACAAAAAAACTAAACACTCAAGTATATTTATAAGAATGCAAAATATTTAGCACCCAACAAGATAGATCACAATGTCTGGCATAAAGTAAAAAAATTACTAGCCATGCAAAAAAGAAAAAAATTATAACCTGCAATAAAGGTACAAAGTGACAACTCAAAATGGGTCCAGAAATAAAATAAATGATGAATTATTTAATGAGGACATTAAAAAATTATAAAACTGTATTATATATGTTCAAAGAAGCTAGAAGAAAAGAATTGATGATGTTAAGTAGTGACATGGAACATGTGAAATAAACCAAGTAATTTCTAGAAGTGCAAAGTATGAGATGAAAAATACACAGGATGAGATTAACAGTAGATTAGATATTACACAAGAAAAGAGTAGTGAATTTCAAGAAGTAACATTAAAAACAACCCAAAATTAAATACAGAAAGAAAACTACTTCAATAAAGGAACAAAATTTAAAGTATTTGGACAATGCCAAGTGGCCTGATATACCTAATTGGAGTCCCTGAAGAAAGGGGGAGGAAAAAACCTTTTTTTATTAAAAAAAAAAAAAAAGTCTAAAAATAACCCACTTGTTGAAACTGTAAACACACATATCAAAAAGTTACTAAACACAAGCACAAGGAACATAGAAGAAATATATATGACCAGATTGCTTACAACCAGTAAAAAAGAGAGGAAAGTGTAAAAGCAACCAAAGGAAAAAAACATGACATACAGAGAAAAAAAAAGATAAAAACAGAAACAAATCTTCATGAGAAACAATGCAACCAGGTGACAGTTGTAAAATTTGAAAACATTTCAAATCACTGACTGTCCGTACTTTTGACACCAATTCCAAGTGTGGGAGTCCACTAGAGGACCCTCAATTTTGATAATTTACATGATGGACTCAAAACTCACAGATAGCTCTTGTACTTAACATAGTCATGGTTTATTACAGGAAAAAAAAAAAAAAAGATTAAAATAAAAGAAGAGATGCATGGAGAAGAGTCCAGGAAAGTTCCACACATGGAATTGTTCTCTCCCAGAGAATTTGCGTACAATGCTACCTTTCCTGTCAGCATTGTGTCACAATAAACATGAAGAGTGTTGCTAACCAGGAAAGCTCCCCAGCTCCTTGATGTCTAGAGACTTTATTGGAACTTGATCATGGGGACATGGTTAACTGTTCACATGGATTACTTCAATCCACAGCCCCTCCAGAGATCAGACTGATACTACATGAACCATAGCTCCCACCATAAATTACATTGTCAGAATAATGGGCATTACCCAAGGCTCCCAGCTAAACAAAGACACAGTTTTCAGCAGGATGTTCCAAAGGTTTAGATGTTACTTTTCATGAGTGCAGGTCAAAAACTAGATTTCTTCTTGGGCAAGAAAAAGTTCTTTGGTTTACAACAATGATCGAGATTTCTAAAGTACATCAATCCAGAATTCTATATCAATTAAAATGTCTTTCAAACACAAAAGCAGAAACTTTTTCAGACACACAAACAAAAGAAATTTATCAATTCTAGTCCCAAGAATAAGAAATGTTCAGTGCAATTCTATAGGCAGAGAGAAAACTATGCAAGATGAAAGTCTGTATCTACAAAAGTAGTGAAGAGCACCAGCGCTGGTAGCTATAGGAGTGATACTTTTTTTTTCTTATTATTTAAACCCCTATGAAAGATCGTTGACTTTTTAAAGTAAAATAATAACAATGTAATGTGGGGTTTATAAGATATGTATAAAAGTGCACAACAATCATAGCACAAAGGCTAAGAGAAGAGAAATGAAAGTATACTATTGTTCCCCCAACAAAGCTTAAAAATACAAAGTCAAAGGATCAAACCTTATGTGACATAAAATTCTCATGTTTTACATGAATTACTATAATATCACTTGATGGGAGACTTTAAAAAGTTTGAAATGTGGAGCATAAATCCTAATGCAGCTACTAAAACAACACCAGGAAGAGTTACAGCAGATAAGCTTAGAAAAATAAAAAACCCAGTCTAAAATAAATAATACATTTACATAAAAATAAAAACTTTCTCAAAATATTTTTTTAGGATTAAACAAGATGATGTATTTGAAGTACTCAGCCGGGTCCCTTCATACTACATTGTAAATGCTCAATTTACTATTTTTAGTTACTCATTTTAAGTAAATTTTATCACATCTAAGCTTCAGCTCACTCTTCTGAGAGAAGGAAGCAGTCCCAGTGCATATCTCCAAGGTCAATCACAATTGAAGTATGTTACTATTGTTGCTTTGTTGCATTGTTTCTGTGGAGGGGGTGTGGACAGAGTCTTGCTCTGTCACCCAGGCTGGAGTGTAGTGGTTTGATCTCAGCTCACTGCAACCTCCACCTCCTGGATTCAAGCAGTTCTCCCACCTCAGCCTCCAAATAGCTGGGACTACAGGTGCGTGTCACCACACCTGGCTAATTTTTGTATTTTTAGTAAAGATGAGCTTTCACCATGTTGGTCGAGCTGTTCTCAAACTCCTGGCTTCAGGTAATCCACCCCTCGGCCTCCCAAAGTGCTAAATGCCTTTTACCAACATCAGGATTCATTTTACCCTATATACATTTGTATTTATATCACATGGCAAACTTCTTAATTTTACTCCAGTTAATTTAGATGTATAAATGCCTTGTTAGAAGCTATTTAGTAGATCTCAGAATAACTGGGAAGATAAAACTCATGTTCAAAAAATTTGCCCAAATTTAGAAGTTTTAGGTGGCAGGGAACACAGACAAAGTCATATAAAGAAAACACTCTGTGGAAGCCCCTGCCTTTGCAGATGCTAATGTCATTTTGTCTATCACTGACTCTCATTGCTGAATACAGCTTATGCTGCTATTGTATTTCCACTAGAAGGACTAGTTCTCAAACCTGCTTCTTTAAATGTCTTGTTCCAGGTTTAAAATCCTGAGTAGGATCAGCAGATTGAGTCTGTCATTTTTCTGTAGGTCTCCGGAATTTGCGCTGGTGCGTGAATGTGGGTGTATGATTAGAACAAACAAGTAGACTTCCAGCAGTTGCATTAGATGATAGCTTTTATGTGTCATCAGTCCTCATTTTGTGGAGAATTGCTGCAAAATTCAGAAAGTTTACAAAGTTTGGAACCCACAGTAAAATCTATTGTAAGATTCAGTTCATCTTAATCTATTTCCACCCCTAAATCTAAATATATTCTTCTTTCTGTGACACTTCTGTAATAAAAATACTATTGTCCATAATATATTGCCGCACTCAACCCAATGTGTGCTTACTCCCCCTACCCAAAGGAAAAATACCCAAAGTATCATCAAAGGACCCAATGCTGTGTCCTAGTCCATACCCCAGATTTATTGGTGACATACTCTTTTATTTCTGTTTTAATCCCAGTTAAAGAAGAAAATAAATTACCTCAAGTATGTGATATATATGAATCTAAAGAGGAGATGATCTATGAATGTCAAAAAGTCCCAGTTTCTGCAGTTGATCACAAAGCTGTAGCCTTTCCTAATGTTGCTGCACCTCTCACACCTTTCTACTTTCTCTTTGTTTTCAAGTAACACTCAGATGGCCTAAGTTTTCCACCTAGTGCAATGACTCAAATTTTCACTGCTGAGATAACTGATATCTTTGTGTTAGGGTTTTTATATAGATGAGGATTATTTCCATGAAATTTTACACTAGTCATTGGTAGAATAAAGAAAGTCCTCAGACGCTACCTTTACTTCTCTTCATACTTCTTACAGCTGGTGTTATAGTCCTACGCTACTGCTGATTTTAGCCAGACTTGATCCCGAGACAAGGCTAACACCCTCTTCGCATTTTTTTCAGGCATATTTAAGAGATGAAAGTGCCAAAAGAACAACATAGAATATTCTCTTCTAAATTAAAAGGAGCCCTATTGTCTCCTATTTGAACCATGACTCTTCTAATTACTAAGACATTTAACTCAATAGCACCCCTAGATGCTGGAAGAGGAGACAATCATTTTGGAAAGAAATCATTGGAGAAAAATCATAAAATGTATTAGCTACATTTCTGCTCCATTATGTACCTATAGTATTTGGGATATGAAAAAAGCAGCACCAACTTGTCCAGAGAATGCAATTCATTCTGCAAGATGCCATCCCAAACTCTGAGAGAATCTTAAATGTAACATCCGTCTTTTTTCATGATTTAGCATCATCTGAGTGAATTAGAGTATGAATTCAACAGTGCATTCCATGGGCATAAGCTATTGACTTACTTTGTTCACTGCAGAGTCACTGTCTTTTTAAGTAGTGCTGCTGTGTGCGATATCGTAACATATGTAAAATATCCTACACATAACAACATGATAGAATTAAAAAACTTCTTCGTGATGGCATGGGTCCAAAGTGATCAACTATCTCTTCTTTGTAGAGGAATACGATATTCTATCACCTGCTCTGCTTTGGTCACTGCTGCTGGACTATTAAGTAACTTTAGAACGATAACCAATTTCACCTTGGATAAGGCAGGGGATGTCTTCCACCTTATAAGGTCTCCAGTTCTGTCAATATATACATGTAATTAATGATTTCATTAAACAAAATTGAGCTAGCTGTGGAAAAAAAGGCTGACTTGAATCCACAGGGGGCCATTTTTCCCTCTTTGTTGGGGAATTTTTAGTAATCATTCAAATAGACAAATACTATCCTAATCTGTATTTGTGCCATATGGCAATTTTTATGTCTTTCCCAAAACTGTTTTACCAACCAATCTTCCTCTTACTTTTTTACTTATAAGTACTAGTTATTGAAGGAATCAGAAAGCCAGCAGGTCAAACCCTTCATTTGATGGAGATACCTATGCCAAATACTCAGGAATTGTCAAAGCAAGATGCTTGGCATTCTGTTGGACCCAGTTGCCATACTCCATTATTTCAACCAGTGGAAAATAGCAAGTAGTGGTATTTGATTCTCCAGAAATTAATGTCAATATCTGGGAAATATCAAGGTATTTTCTTTTCATAGTGCAAAGTGAAATTGATAAATAACCATAAGTCACTATGCTGGATCTGAGAATTGACTAAGAAACCATGATTCTCTGCCACCGTGGCTCAAAGCCAGATCTAACCCTCTTACCTGATTTTTTTCTTGTTGTTTATTATAAATAAGTATGACCTTGTAAGACATCTATTTTATTCTAATTGACTACATGATCAGATAGCTCAAAACAAAATCAATGTAAATAGCAATTTAAATTTACTCTTCTGTCTCTATTGTTTATTGTGGTAATTGTTTCAACTGTACCTCTGGCAGTTAATTGCTATTACTTTCCTTCTAACACCTTAGGATTCCTTTTCATGCTTATTGAAATCCTTGGCCTAAAATATTTCTCAGTATGTTGTCATAACCTTCCCCAATGTATTTCTTAAGGTCCTGATAAAGAGTTGTCTACTTTTTCTCTTGGGGCTCGTCATCATTTTTATTATGTGCATTAGCATGATGATTGCTAATAGTTAGAAATATTATAATTTATAATACATGTACACATATATTATTTATATAGACATATGTTATATATACTATTTAATTCTCACAATAGACCCAGGAGAAAAGTAACATTATTAACTAATTTTATAAAGAAGAAATGCAATGACTTGCAAAAATGTATATATTTCAGAAAAAAATGTACATGTCACATATCTTAAAATCACTCCAGCATTCCCATCCTCCATATTCTCTGTATTTTTTCCTTTGCTAATATTAAAAATTATTTGGCATCTCAGCTTAATTTGCTCAGCACCATAGGTGAATTGAGTTTCAGTCAACCAAGCAAGCAGGGAAGAAAGCAATTAAAATTTCTCCCAGCTATTCCAGTTTGATCATTAGGAAAAACAAAAACAAACAAGCAAACAAACAAAAACCCTCTGAGTACATGAATCTCAACCATTGAGGCACATAATAGTTACTTATGAGGCTTGTAAAAATTACTGATACCCAAGTCACACTCCAAATCAATTAAATTAAAGTCTCTTGGGTAGATACCCAAACATACATTTTGAAAGATTTTCTGGAAAGGCTGATACCTCCAATCAACCAGGTAATAAATGATTACTTATAAGGAATAAGAGGATGAGTTGAAGTGTATGGATGTATCACATCTTTTGAAATTCTCAAATACAGGATTCTAAGGATCCCATTCCTTCTCACTTTTTCCCTGAGCATGTCCTAACTGTTACAGTAAGCATCTGGCAAGACTGTGAATGCAATCAATGCTATCTACCCAATCAGTGGGAACAAATTGTGCATTTGGGTTTTGGTTAATCAGCCCTGTGGCTGTGAGAGATAGAGGTCTATTTTAGCACAGATAGAGATTATCTCCAGGATTTATCCCAAAATATTTTCAAGGCTGCGTTATGTTTTATAAATGGCCACTCTGACCCATGGTCTTTGAATTATTAGTACACTTTATGCAACAGACACGTATTCCCCAGAGTCTCATCTTAATAGACACTTCATTCAAGTGTCCCATTGCTAGGTACCCATTAGCAATAATTGATTTTGCTATTTTGTGACTATATGCCATGGAATGACTGTACCTTTTAATACTGAAGGGGATTTTACTGCCTTTAGCACCAACTAAGCCAAATAACCAAGCTTTTTCTCCCCCAAATTCCTGAAGTTTTGTCATCTACAGACCCACTACATACATCTTTCTACTCTTGTTGTAAAAATTAGAAAAAGCTTTTCCTTAACTTACGTAGATTGTTTCTTAAGTATTATAGCTTCCTAAAGTTTTCTCTTAATCAGCGTTTCTAATGCAACTCTTTCATTTTAACCTTCTTAAATTCACCCCTTTATGTGTATTCAGTTCTTCTTATTATAAATTGTCTCTTCCACTGAATTACTAATTAGCTCATGAAAATAAGATAAATGTCTGATTTTTTGTATCTATATCTCAGATAGTTCCTGGTGTATGATTATGCAGGTAAAAATATTTGGCAGTTGTTGCAGCATTTATTCAAAGCTGAGTCTGCTGAGAATGAATAAATATCAGGATGTAAATGGACTAAATAGAAGAATAGAAATGTCCATGAAATAAAGGAAAACAAAATGGACATTTTATAGAATTAATAAATGCTAATAGAAAATGTGAAATAACAATGGTAAAACACCCAATTATTTATGTGAGTGTGTTTATGAGATACCACTCAGAAAGAATTACAGGTTTTTAAGAACATAAAAATAACCACCTAGGCAAATAGTTGCCAGATGAAGCACTCAAAAACTTTTGCTCTTCTGAGACTAGAGTATTTTGTGGGGCAATTTAGACTTTTTCTGGATTTTGGTAATACCAGTAATAATTATTTATTTTTCTTTCCCCTTTTTTCCCTTTTCTTTCTCTTCCCTTTTCTTTATTTTCTATTTGCACATACCCTTCTATTTTTTTTATTTTCATACTTACCCTGAGAGTTCATAGTTTCTCTGTGGTTTCTTAAAGGCTAGATCTAAATTTAAATAGTAAATATTTCTTAAAGAATCTAGAACTGCTATCAGGTTCTTTAGGGGACTGGATATTTCCAGGAATGACATTTTTGGCATAAAATAAATAAATAAATAAATAAATAAATAAATAAATAAATAAATAAA
>NC_045436.1:151762520-151848209 GCF_002776525.5 Piliocolobus tephrosceles
AAATAAATAAATAAATAAATAAATAAATAAATAAATAAATAAATAAATAAATAAAATAGTGCTTAATCACCTAGAAAGATCTATTTAATATATAAAGAGATTGTCTTTAATGCATGTTGTGCAATTGAAACTGACAATATTATTAAAGCCTCCTATTTTGGACTTTCTTTTAGTTTTTAAAGTAAATGACAATCACAAATATTATTATAAAACTCTGGAAAGCATACAAGAAAATTATCTTTACTGCTATTTTATAGATACATGTATTTAGTGTCAAGGAATTAAAAAGTTGTACCTAAATCAAGCAAATGTTAAGTGGCTAGAGAAATATTTGATAGAAGTTGTTCTCAAGCCAGATTCAGGCTCTGGCTCCATAGTACTAAACAGATTCGTGGTCACATGGCCATTTGTTCAAGGGCTGGTGAAAATGACAGGAAGTTTAAGAATAGTTGTAGGAAAAGAGAGAAAAGCTCAGAGAAAATATTCCTGAAATTTTGCCTGTCTTTGGATTTTCTATGGAATAGTAGATGTTTCTTTTTTTTTCCTCTCCAGTGGAATCCCCCCAGTAGAAAAAAATAAAAATCATTGTGTATTTAATACATAGTAAGCCAATACTGTCTTTAATACTTTTCAGTAAGGGAAATATAAAACAAGACAAAATATTTGAATACTAAATCAAGAATAGAAAAAAAGTAGAAAATGTGTTAAGCTTCTTTCATGTTGCTTTGGTCTATCTGTCTTCTTTTATGTATATATAGTCTACATCATTTTGGTTATTGTGGTTATAATTTCTCTTTCTGTATTTTTGTTCTAGCTAATTTTAGTTGTTATTTTTAGACAGCAATAAGCTTTAATAAGCCATTTTATCGTTCTTGCGTGTCTGTAGAAGATTTGTTTTATTTATTGTTACAATGTTTTGAATCAAGTTTTGCCTGGAAAACCTTTTAAGGCTAATGAGGCATAATATTTTTGTTGTGCTATTATATATAGATGAAACATTTCCTTGATCCTACATTCAGTACTCAAAGCTGTTTCCCTCAATTGTTTATAAATGTCAATTCCTCATTTTATCATATCTGGAGATGTTGTTAGGAAGTTTGCCGTAAGTCTGATTTTTGTTCTTTTAAAAGTGATTTCCTATTTCTTTTTCTTTGACATAAATTTTATCATGTTTTCTATATTCTGACTAATTTTAATTTGAAAACTGTTATCTTTCTTTAGTTCTTGAAAGTGTGTATTCATTAATATGTCAAATGTTGTGTCTCCTTTTTAAAAATCATTTTCCCTATCTGGGCATATGTATATCCCTCCTCAGTATTTTTATCCTATATTTAATATCATTTCATCATTTTCTGCTACTTTTTGGTGGAAACATTCTTCATTCTGATTTTTCAGCTACTCATTTATTTTTCAGTGTATTAATCCTGAAAATTTTTATTTATCTATATCTTTATCCATTAATACAGAAAGATAATTTCCAATACTATATAATTTAAACAGAACAGTTCTATTTAGATTTTTTTCATTTCCCAATCTGATTTTATTTTGATAAAATCTTAATTTTTAACTTAAATGTATCAATTTTTTGTTTTAAATTATCATCTATTAGTTACATTATTTCAACTTCAGATGGACTTCACTGTACAGTTTGTTATTTTTCTTCAGACATTATGTTTTATGGTGTCTAGTATTTTGGTGTGAGCTCATATTGCCCTTGGGGAAATTGACTACTCTGTACATAGTGATACAGGACATATTTTGAAGCCTAAATTCTGATCTGTGTCTGCCCTAGTGAATTTAAAGTCATAGAAAGCAGAGAGGCATAGGCATCGCTCCCACAAGACAGACACTTGGTTGCTACTCTACCAAGTAACTCTTTAGGTTAGATTTCACCTTCGGCACTTAGAAGCAGCAGTTTCATTTACAATCTACTAATCCTTAGAGATTAGAGTGAGAGTGATAGCAATAATTCCTGAAGGCATCTAGGCATTCCACACATATTTTCATCAACTTTTCCCCCCAAAGGGATGCCTGACATGACATTGCTAGGCTTGCAATTTGAGCTTTAAGATCATGATTTATTTTTCTCTTTTTTGTCATAACATTACTTAAATGTTGCATCTCTACATAGAGAAGGGTTTACTGGAGTTACTACCATCCCTGTATCCCATAAACTTCCCTCCTGAAATTTTGTATCTATTATTCAAAATGGTGTAGCTCAGTGGCATATATTGGAACCCTTGATTTACTTTGCATAGCTAATGTTTGTGATGCTCTCTACTTAATAGAACACTATCAAACTAGAGTTCTTCCATGAGCATTACAAAACTAGCAAAGTTTTTGAAATTGAAACTTCTCAATTATATTCCTATCTGTAAGTAATATGCTGTCCTTCTTAGAAGAGAGGAAGCACTACAATCAGCAAGCTCAGCCCGACATTTTGCAGAGTTAATGGCAGGAGTAAAAATGGAGGCACGGAGATATATCTGAAGATTTAACATTTATAAACAAAGCTAACAAAGGCTGTTAATTAAGACATCTATCCTCTTTCCTTGAGAATTTACACGTAAATGTGTAAAGCTATTTTTAAATAGTTTTAATAGCTAAATAGCTATTTTAAATAGCTTTAAAGTTAAAAATGCAAAATAAGGCTGAATTTAATAATTTTTGTCCACATATGAGTGTTTTGCTGTTTTGCTAGCGGTGTTTGAATGGGTAATAAAATAAAAACATAATAAATTCATAAAATTGTATGCTTTTATTCTGTGCATATTACTTTTTCTTGCTTTTATTTTTATGTCAGAAATTGAGCACATTAAATATCAAATACTTTATAATCAATGGAAAGTGATGATGCAAAAGTATAAAAATAATTCTGTTCAAAGAAGACAAATATGTAATTATTATAAAACAGAGGCAAATTAGAATGCTGACATCAAAATATTACAAATGATTAGATGTTCTCAAAGTGATTTTACTCCAAAATTTTAAAAGATTATGTTAGATTTAAAATCAAAATATAATTAGAATAGTTCCAGCTTTCAAGGAAACTACATAAACTAATTTTTTTACATATTTTTGAAAGTTTAAAGGAATCTTATTGAATATTTTAAAAATAAAATTATTCACAATACTCGTTCAATATCTCTCTGACTGACAATGTAAAGAGATTTGGCATAATGTTTCACCAATATTTTGTCTAGAAAAAACTATGAATACACATTTAAGATCATGACTTATTGTTATTTCTTGGCATCATGTGAAATTGTAAATGTCAAGTTCACTTGTTATTACTCTCTGGAACCATGAATAAAACACAAAGAGAAGAAGGGCAGGGGGAAAGGAAAAGGAAAAACAAAAGATGTTTACCACTACTGGAAGGTGATTTTAAAGTTACATAAGAATAAGTGCATTCAATAATTTCTCTTTTTATGATACAAGTTCATTCACTTAATCCTTCCTACACTCTGAAACAGTGTGCATCATCCGAATTAAGAGTAACATAATTCAAAGAACTTCATAGGTTTTGGAGAGTCACCCTGTATTAGTCTGTTCTCACACTGCTAATAAAGACATATTTGAGACTTGGTCATTTATAAAGCAAAAAGGTTTAATTGACTCCCAGTTCCACATGTCTGGGGAGGCTTCACAATCATAGTGGAAGGTGAAGGAGGACCAAAGTCATGTCTTACATGGCAGCAGGCAATGGCGCATGTGCAGGGGAACTCCCCTTTATAAAACCATCAGATCTTGTGAGACTTATTCACTATTATGAAAACAGCATGGGAAAGACATGCCCCCATGATTCAATTACCTCCCACTGGATCCCTCCCATGACATGGGAATTATGGAAGCTACAATTGAAGATGATATTTGGGTGGGGACACAGTGAAACCATACCACACTGTTTCATTTGAGAATACAGGGTTAGAGCTAGGAAGAATTATTTCACTGAGGCCTAATCATTGTTAGTGATGAGAGTAGCTGTTTAGAGTCATAAGTGTTTTCTGTACCAGATGTAAGCTCCAGATTCCTACTTAAAAAAAAGTCAACCATTTGTTTTTTAATGTATTTATTTTTATTTCTTTGTAATATGTGGAGACTCCTAAGAAACTCAATCCTCTTGTCTAAGTCTAAAGACAATATTGAAAAACAAACTTTTTCAAATATCTGTTGCAATCTGAAACATTTATAACAATGCTCAGCACATACTAGTTGATTAATAGATATTTTTGAATGAATGTTATTATTATCATCATGTGATTTTAGGTATAATGCCTAATAGATATACTAATTATTTCTCATTCTGATTTGAAATTTTGCTAATTAGTATTCATATAATTTTATGATGAGAGATCATTCTTTCTGGATCTCTCACATGTTTGAATGTTTTACACACAGAAGCACCGACTGCCTTTTTCGTGACTATCTTTACAGAAATGTTTGTGCAGCAATCAGCCTTAAAAAATAGTATCTCCCTCTGAAGTGGAAGGCTAGTTTACTTATTTTCCAGTTTTAATAAAGATAGTATCTTCCTCTGGAGTAAAGGTAGACCTGCTAACTTACATTATAAAATATTCAATTACATAGTATCAGTTTCCCTTGCCTGTAATATAGCTATCTTGTAGCCCTCTTCATGTTTTTCTGTGAGTATTGGAGTTTAGGGAACCAGCACAAGAAAAATCTGATGCTCTGGTTACTACTATTGCTGTGAGTAATGCATTTCTTTGACTGACTCTAGAGTCTCATTTTTACTGCCAGCATCCATGAAACTGTGACATAACTACATAGCTGGAAAGTAGTGTAAGATCTCAAATCAGGTACAGCTTTCCTGGTAAAGATAGGATCATGATACTGATAGAGGCATGGCTTTAGCAAGAGGAAAGGTAAGGTTATCACATGCTAAATAATGGAACTTGAGGGAAACCCATGAGGATAATTATAGAAAAAGCTAACAAAATTTCGTAGTCAACTGGGTAAATTGCCAGTTATGAGTTTTGTGACAATTGGGTAAACAAATATACATTTTTAAAAAAAATACATACATATATTTTATGTTGTCAGTAATAAAATGACAACAAATTCAATTAAAAATAGGTCAAATATTTGAAGACATACTTCCCAATACAAGATAAATGAATGTCCAATAAGCAACTGAAAATATATTCAATAATTCATCATTAGTAAAATGCAAATTAAAACTACAATGAAATACTACTATTGGAACAACAATGAGATACTGCTAAACACTCACTATAATGTTTAACATTAAAAGACTGAAAATACCTAGTATTGACATTTTCATTAGTTGTTTGTGGGAATATAAAAGATTACAATCACTTTAGAAAACAGCCTGAAAATTTCTTATAAACATACACTTAACATATAATCCACTAATTGTGTTCCTAGTTATTTGCCCCAAAAATTCAAAAATATGTCAATACAAATACTTTTACAAAATGTTTAAGACAGCTTTCTTTAAAAATATCCAGAAATTAGAAACATCCCAAATGTGCATCAATAGGTAAAAAGATAAACAGATTGTGTCTTATCACAACTTGATTTACTGCTCAAAGATAATTAGAAATAAACTACTGATTCACTAACACGAATGGATCTGAAAAATATTAGGCTGAGTGAAAAATGCCAATTGCCACCAAGTATTCCCTGGATGATTCCATTTATATGTAATTCTAAGAATGGCAAAATTAATCTATAGTAGCAAAATACAGACCAGTGGTTACCCGAAACTGACAATGTGAGGGACTTACTACAGAGAAGCATGAAAGAACATTTCAGGATGACAAAAACTTTGTATATCTTGATTGTGGTGGCATATATTTGTCAATATCAATTGAACTTTTATGTTTAGATCATAAGTGTTTGGTTGCATGTAGATTATACTTCAAAGCTTTTATTTTTAAAATTGAATGAGTTTATGTCAATAAAATGAATGGTCCAAGAAAAAAAATGGTGATTTAGAAAGAGTGCATAAATTTTTCAGTAATTTTTGAAATATACTTTGCTTTTCATTCTAAATACTTAATACAAATACTTAGAAGAATCAAAGGGCTGTTGTTATTTAGCCAAAAAGAGCAGAATTGTGTTATACAAAGAATCTCTTGAAAGTACAGTGCATATAAGAAACAAAAATAAATAAAATAGTGAGAATACCAAGGTATACATTTTCATGTTTTGTATTTAATTTCTGTGTCCTTCTATGAAACTAAAACTGTCTAAGGTCAGATAACTTTTTTCTTATTTGTTGCTAGTGCTGGGCACACTGCTTGACTTACAGTAGGAAATCAAATCATCATCTGTCACCTGAATGGCTATGTTAGTATCTAATTTTATTTCTTCTAGACCAAAAACTATTTATTGGTGTTACAAGCAGAGGCTCTTTTTAGACCAATTTTACAAAATAGTGTCAGTTACACTGTCTAAATTTACCTTCATTATGTATAGACATTGGCTGCTGCTAAGACCATTTATGGGTCATCGTAGAAGTCCACAGGCACCACCACCTCTCACAGAGCTGCAACTTTGTATTTGACCGTTACTCAATAGGGTTACAAAGCCATGGAAAACAAATTCAACAATTGGCTCTCAGACAAGGCTTGCACCGGAGAGAGAAAGAAGATAGGAAGGTCAACAATTTATAGTGAATATAATTACATTGCACACATAACTAGAGTTGATGCTATTATGGAAGAAATGACACAGCAGTGAGGTTTTTCCATCATTTTATATCTTGCCACCCTCTTAGTGCTCATTTCACTTTTCACTATTGACAGCATTTGCTGCAGTTTGTACAGCTTTTCAGGATGGGCAATTTTTAGATAGTTTTCCGGTGTGCCTGGTTGAGTTAGTACGGAAGAAATATAGTATAAGTGGTATGTTCAGATTTGCCAAATTATCAAAAGTACCAAATAGATTTGCCCCGTGATCAAAAAGTAGCCCAAAATTGTGGGTTAAATGATGAAATACAGCGGAAATGAAAAGAGTATTTTTTTCAGCCAAACTAAGAAAATAGAACAAAAATTTAATTTTTTGCTGATATGTATCTATATGTGTGTACATATGAAAAGGATTAAATTTTCTTAGGTGGATTGAAAGAATTATTTTTCCATTTTCTCTATTTCATCTTTTGTCCCACAGTTTGAGGCTACTTTTTGATCACAGTGCAAATCGATTTGGAACTTTTGATAGCTTGCAAATCTGAATACATTATAGTTATACATAATATATATGACAGTATTATTATATATGATTATACTCATATACATGTAATATATATGGTTACCAAATATATATATTTTTATATATGACTATATAATATAGGAGCTTTATATATATACTGAATATATATAATATATAATATTGAATCAATATATAATAATAAATACAACTGAAGGGGTTCATCTTGAAACTTAATTGAGTTATATCTGTATCATGTCATCTTCTTGCATTTGGAACTGAACTGGTAAACTAGGATTTAACCACCTTGATCCCAGGACTCAATTTGAGAATGCAGCTTCCTAAGATGAAAGTAATCTTTCAATGGCTCTGATAGGCGAATGATACCACTTTTAACAGTCAGTTTTTCATCCATTGTCACATCTCACTTAAATCACTTAGCTTCTCTAAACAAGTGTTTGAGGTTTATTTCAAAATGTTTCTAAAACACTTCAATTTCCATTGGACTTATCAGCTCCCGGCGTGGATAACAAAGCAATGAGGGCAAAGCAGGCAGTCAGCAAAACTGGAAAGCAGGGAATGTGCATTGTTGCTGTCACCAGTCTCTAGGCTCACAGGCTGTATATCACACTAATGATATGTGTTCATCTCCTGCACAGCCTGACACCCCAAATTAGTCAGCTTATCACACCTTCAAAACCTGCTATGAGCAGAGTTGCTGAAGAAATTCTGTAAGCATGCATGACTATTCAACTTCCACATGCTGTACTTCTTCGAACTTATTTGCACTTAAGGAATGTAGATTTCAGCTGAAGAAATAAGCTTAGAATGTATGATTTCAGACATCAGCGAATTTACAAATTTCTGACAAAATCATGAATGTGGCTGCCTAAATCAATTCATTACTAAAGAGTGACTTTCCATGAAAATAAGACTTCTAAGAAATGACTCCAATTGGATAATCTTCATACTATGCATACATTTTGGGACAGATGATCCAGGTATTAACCTCATTTTTAGTAGCTCCATTTCATTTACGTAAGTCATTTGATACATTAAGCTGATTTAAACCAAAATGGGACAGATTTTTATATCTTGAATATGTTTTTAGCATAAATCTCCATGTTTTAAAAGTATGGAACTTGTATGAACAGTATTTTGAAAGAAAAAAATACAATTTTTTTTTTTTGCAGTATATCGAGATAATGTATAGAATTGCAGACAAGGAAAAAAAATCTATGAAGTTGGACTGCTTCAGTGAAATTCTAATGGCATAAATTCCTACCGGTAGTGTGACCTTGGGCATGCCATTGTATAAACCAATCATGCCCCAGCTTCTCTTTTGTGAACTCCTTGTTTATCCTCTTTAGTAAACTAGAGGTAGCAATAGAATTCGGATCATTGACTTGTTGTAAGAATGAAATGTGTTAATTCATGTGGAATGTGTTACATGTGAATGGTACCAACAAAACATTGAGTTAATGTCAATCCTTATCTTTTCTGGGCAGGATACATTAATATTGAGTGGAATGGTCATAGTTGCTAGCTCAACTGAGATGATTAATGAAGTATACTTAAATTGAACAGTAAAGTACTTGCACCGTTATCATCTTTTCTAAATACTTACAAAATCATATGAGGTATAACTGCTTTTCACAGGTGTGGGAACTTAGGCTCTTGGAAGTCAGGCAACTCAGACAAAGTCACATGCTAATAAGCAGTTAAGTTGTGACTTGAACTTGAAATTTTTAGGCTAGAATGCCTTCTCATAAACCACAGTTGCTCTCCCTGAAGTATCCTGTCCTGATGAGCTGGGAATGCAGGGGGAATTGTTATGAATGAGAGGCTTCCTTGCAGCCAATCAAAGATTTTAACGTACCAAACACACTAGACTTTATTTAGGCATACCCTTGTCCCCGGAGTCTGATGAGATTGCAGTGGCAATCGCTGGCTGAGTGTGACCTTAAACCTTCGAAGACCTGTGAGCCAGTTACACACCGTCCGTGCTCTGTACTCATAAGAATCACATTTAGATTCTAGCTGCAGTCAGAGAAAACTAAGTTAATAAGACATTACTGACCTCAAAATGTATTCAGGAAATTGAGTTAAACTTTGATGTGAAGGTTAAATTGAGCTTTAGCAGAACTGTTCTCTAATTTTTCTTCTTTCCCTTTTCTCTATGTGCCTTGTCTCTATCTACCTTTCCATGTATCATTGTCTAAGGGCATTATTTCATCTTTTTTCTAAGCCTTTCTCTCTTTCATCCTTTTTCTTTCAACCTAGGCTTCACATATCTTATTTCCTTTAAAAATTGTATTCTGTGAACTATCTTTCCGTATTTATCTTACACTTTTATATTTCTATTATATCTCATATCCTTGAGAACTTAGTAGGTTTTTAGGAAGACTTGCTTAAGATTTTATAGTTTTAGGGCCTGACAGGTAGTTGGAGATCATTTTGTTTCCTTTTTTTTAAATTTTACCTATGAAGCCACAAAGTTTGAGTAACATTTTTTAAAAAATATAAACAGTTATCCAGGAGATTTATCACTTAATTCATTTATATTTCTATAGTTCCACTGCTATATATTATTTCACCAATTTCTTTACCATGTTTGGGCCACTTGAAATACCTTGCTTTCAGGATCTTCTTAGTATCTACTATTGTTTGCCTTTATTTTATATTTTTTTGCATTGGCATTTTGCAGATTAGGGATCCTCTTACTGATACTACTCAGTGCTGTTCTTTACTAAAGGAAGTACTTAAAAAGTAACTTTTTTGTTGATCTTAAAAAGGACATTGTGGTAAAGTGAGGGGTTTTTTTAAATTAGTAATCTTTATTTTTTATGTCACAGCAAAATTGGTTTCCATAAATCCATATCCCCACACACATGTACAACCTTTCTCACTATGGATCCTCCACCAGAGTGGCATATCTGTTACAGTGAATGAACCCACATTGTTACAGGGTTATCACCCAAAGTCCATAGTTCACACTGAGGTTCATTCTTGGTATTGCACATGCATGGTTTTTAACATATGCATAAAAGCATGTATTTGCATAAAGACAGTATTGTAATATTTATTAGACAGAATAGGTTCTTGCGTCTGTGGTTTTGTGCCTGGTATTACATTGAGAAAATTCTTTCTGTTGCTTCAAATATTGCTTCTTTTCTTTTTTCTCTTTTTGTAGTTGTTACATACTTCATCATACAACATTTTGTAGTGGTTACATACTTCATCAGTATTTTTTTTTCTCTTTCTCCTCTTTGCTTTTCAGTTTTGAAACTTTCTGTTGTCATCTCCTCAAGGTCAGAGATACTTTCCTCTGCTATGTCTAGTCTGCTAATGAGTTGATCAAAGGCCTTCTTCATTTCTGTAACAATGTTTTTGTCTTTAGCATTTCTTTTAAATTCTTCCTTAGAATTTCCATTTCTCCATTTACAATAGCTGTCATTATTGCATGTTCTCTTTATTTATCTTACTAAAGCCCTTGCATATTAATGATAGTTTCAGAAAATTCTCTGTTTGATAATTCCAACATTTCTGCCATGTCTGACTCTGGTTATGAAACTTGTTCAGTGTCTTTAAACTGTGTTTTATATATTTTAATATGCCTTGTAATCTTCTGTTGAAAGATGAACATGATTTACTGTGTTAAAGTAATTACAGCAAGCAGGTCTTTGATAATATAATGTTAATGTGCTGGGAGAGGGAAATTATTCACTATAGTCCTTAAGTCATATTCTCAAGTTTTTGTGTGGGCTTTTTTTCTTTCTTATCAATATTCTTCATTACATTTATACGGTGTTAAATCTATTAAAAGTATAATATACACAGCAAAACCCTAAATTAAAATAGAATTGCATATATCTCTATGCTTAATAAAGGAAAAATACACCATTCTCTGTCTTACTACAGAGAAACTTAACAGTGCTGTGAACGGATTTAACCAAAAAAAATTTATTTATGATGGTGACTGTGGTGATTATGATGGCAGGGGTGTGAAGAAAGAAAGGAGACCTATGGATAAGTAGCAATGTAACAGATCAAGAATAGAAGGATATTGGGAAAGAATTTAACAATTTAAGTGGAAAAAATAAATAGTACATGTAGATGTTCCATAAAGCCTGACATGTTGTAAATATTAAAGACCAGTATGGATTTTATTCAATAAGTTAAAGAAAATAGTGCTGAAAATAACTCCCAAAATATAGGCATGAAAAATACGATTTTAGGCCACAGAGTGTGTGCCAAAGATTTTGCATTGGATTATAAGCAGAATCAGAGGCCATTTTTGAAAGTTTTGATATGTGGAATGAACTAATCCAACTTACTTAGTTTTTAAAAAAAGACTGCTCCAGGTGCTGTATGAAAAATGGATGGTGATGGAGAAGAGTAAAATTACTACAGCATTTGAATCTATTTCCATATATGGGAGCAAAATAATTTCCAGCTGGAACCAAGTTTCCTGCAGAAATTTATTCAATGCTCTTCAGAGGGATTTCAGAAAATAACATTTTGTTATTACCAGAATTCTTTATTACCGCAAACAGCAAACAACTGTGTAAATCTGCAGAAATAAAATATTCACAAATTGAATTCATTTGCAATTGAAAACCAGAATTGAATTAAGTATACATTCACTAAAATATAAAATATTTTATATGATAATATGAGTAAACAAATGCTTGATTGTAAAAATATAGAATCTATTTAAATTTCAGGAGTAATGTTTACAAAATTAATCATCTAAGCCACTAGATATTATCCTGGGGCTATGGATACAGTAATGTAATGATTATATTATGCTATTACTACTGGAAGAATTGAGTTAAAAAATGATTAAAAGTATTTTTGAAAATTGGGAAGGGGAGTCAAATTACAGTTTTAAAGATGGACGTCATATGTGCCAATAATGTATATCAAAACCAGCCATCTTTGATATAGTGTCAGATGTTAAGAAAATTAACTTTTGATATCTGTAAATGTTCACTGACACAATTGTTCACTAACCTGTTTACCCTGTTATCACACTCAAGACTTAACCTTAGGTATGTTCTATTTATTTTTAGATCAATAAGGACTAAGCCTTAGACTAGGTAAAGAAATGAAGAATGTGCCAAAAGTATTTCAGGGTTTATTTCACCAAGAAATCTGGTTCCAGTGACTAGTAATTCTGACAGGTATTTTTTAAGGCAATGAACCATCATTCCTTATATTCAGTGGTGAATTTACATTGTCAAAGATAGACTGTGGTTTGGCATGTGATAAAGTGATCTTAAACTACTTTTTCTGATATGCAGATAACTTCAAGTAATTATGCCGTGTTTTGTGAGTCCAAAAAAAGGAAGATGAAAAGAATGGCCTGTTCAAGCATGAAAGACTGCCTTTTATTCTTGACATTTAGATATTGTATTGTTTTTATCAATGTTACTTCTAAAATGACTAAATTAAATCATAGTCTAAAGGCTATAGGAGTAGCTATTTTCTTACATGGCATACTTTTACTTTTTAATATACCATAGCTAATTTAAGTGTATTATAATATGAAAACAAACAAAAACTTCAAAATAAGCCAACAATAAAATACTAAGCGAGAGTTAGTACTTATAAATAAAACTTTCTGTTGAATTTGTGTTTTTAACTTAAATTTCCTCAATTTTATTTTGCATTACATAACCTTTTAATTTAGTAACAGAAATCTCAGAAATGACTGGTTACACCGAAAAATTGCCATAATGGCATTGTTTTATAGTTGAATGCAAATTCATTTCCAAGTACATTAATCTTGCTTTTAATTCAGTAGAATTTTTCCTCTGAGGCATTTGCAGTTTGTCAGTTCTTCACTAAAGCAGATATATGTTGTGCAGTATAATATACTTTCCTGACTGGATTTCAAATTAACCTTTTTCTATCAATTCTAAGATGCAATACTTGACCACTAAAGGTACTATTAACACTCTGAGGTTCAGCGTGTTATTAAACTTAAAGCAAATCAACGAAGTTCATATTAAGATCAGATTAAAGATTTACAGTTGTTAAAAGGTTAAGCAAATTTCTATGCTTTTTGATATTTTAAATTTGCATCTTTAATAAGCTGTAGCATCAACAGAACTGCTGGCTTCATTTGCAGACGTTTCAACCGAAAAAAACTCGTTTCCCCCACTCCAATGTCAAAATATTTTAGGTCAGAAGTTGAAAGTCTCTGGAGCACCAACATGCATAAGTCACCAAATTTTAATACTTTAAAGAACTTCAGACTTGATGATGATACTGAAAGGGACCCAGCCCTTTTTGCTCTCATCCCTCTTTCTTTACCTAATACCTCCTTGGCCACTGTTACTGACCTCCCTTGTGTATTTTGACCTAGAAGCAGAAGTTCTGTGAGTTTCTGAACATAAAGAAAAGGATTGGACCTTATCAGAAACTTGAGCATTAACTCCTTCAGAACCCTAGGGGGTTTTTCTGTAAGATTTTCTACTTAGTGCAGCTTTCAAAATTGTCAAGTTTGCCCTTGAGGATCATTTAGACAATGAGGCAGTCTGTGCTTTAAATTTTCTTCAGTGGCTAAAAGTACTCCTTTTCTCACTAGGTGTTAAAGGATGCACTTGAATATGGACTTATTTAGGTCACCAGGGCATCCTAGAGCCAATTTGCAGCAGGAGGGTGTTAGGAGAGCATATTAACTCTTTAGACTATTAAGATGCCATTTCATCTGCACAAGTCAATGCACTCTTCAAACTACCTATTTTCCTTCCACTAGGGAATTCTGCAATCAACCGGAATGAAGAGTTAAGTAAGTATTTTCTTTTTAAAGAGTCTGCCCCAATGACGAAGATGTGACTTCAAATCGAGGATCTTAATAAAAAAAATAGTATTATTTTAGTGATTATATTGGAGGAGATTAGTCAGAGGCCTTCAAGTATATCTATGATAAAGTGTCTTTGTGTAAACTGTTCTTCATATTCACCACTGAACCTTTAGTTTTCAGGCCTGTTTATATTTGACAGAACTTTCTTTATGTTAAATGAAATTTTCAAATGTAAATTTAAGGCAAACAGAGAAATAATAATCCAAATGGTTTATTGGAAGCACTATGTTTTTCTATTAATCTTGAAGCAAAAATCTAACTATAGCACTTGCTATGTTTTGAATGTGTCTCCCAGATTTAATATGTTTTAAACTTAATCCCCAGTGCAACAGTGTTGAGAAGTGGATCTTAATGGGAGGTGTGCAGGTCATGAGGGCTCCATCCTCATGTATGAATCAGTCTCATTATCATGGAAGTAAGTACATTATCCCAGGAGTGGGTTGATTTTAAAAGTGAGTATGCCTTCCTCTTGTCCTCTCTCACTCTCACCCTCTCTTGACCTTCCATCTTCCACCATGGAATGACACAGTAAGAAGGTTCTCACAAGATGCCAGCTCTATACTGTTGGACTTCTCAGTCTCCAGAACCATGAGACAATAAATTAATATTCTTTGTAAATCACCCAGTTTCAGGAATTTTGTTATAGTAGCACAAAAAAAACTAAAGCTAAAAGGCAAAATCAAATAACCATGTCAAGGTACACAGTTAAGGGAGTTTCTATTGAGTCCAAATATAATGTGTGTCAGTATCAAATAGTCAATAAATGCTGTCTCACTCTGTACCATTCATTTACATGATCAGGTACAATGTCGACTGTAATATCATTTTTTTGAGTATCATATATTAACTGGACTCCAAGGGGTTAAATTGAGTTTGTATGACAAACTGAAAGCTAAGTGATCATGGAAGCTATGGGTCTATAGTTTAAAAATAAGTAAAGAAAAAGTAAAGTATCTAAACTAACTACACACACATACACATACACACACACATACACACACATACATATACATACACACGCACATAAATATACACTTGCAAACATACTTAGAGCCAAAAGCATACTTGTATGTATGGGAGAAAAGAAATGGTAAAGAAAGAAACATATTCATGTCACTTTTATCCTTCTCTTTATAATCTTACTGCTTTTGCTGTAAAAGTAAAAGTTTGAATTCAGTTTCAGTTGCTTTTTAATCTCTGAAGAACTTTTATGAGAGATTCTTAAAAAAAAACAGTAAAAAGTGTGTGTTTTTCATTATTTAAAGTAATTATATTCATTGAATGACAACGACATTCTTAAATTGGAAATTATCATGAAGGAAACTCTATATTCTGGAGTTGGAATATCAAATTTGGTAGGTGGATGCGGGCATGTGCGATTTTGGGAAAGAGAACACATTGTGGTTAAGGCCTTGGTCTCTGAAACCAAACTACCAGTATTTAAAACTGACTTCATTGACTTAGTAGCCCTATGACATAGTCAGTCAATCTACGATTGCCTCTTGTGTTTAAGTTTTCTCATTTTCAAAGTGATGATAATATAAGACCTGACTAACTTCAGAACACTTTTGTGAGAATTAAATAAGTTAATATACACAAAGTATTTAAAACAATGCTTGGTGCATAAAAATTGCTGAAAGTTATTCAGATATAAAACTGATAGATTAATATTAGTATAAGTTCTAAATATTTTCTTGTTTTATTTCCTTCCTAATAATTCTGATTTCAGTAATACTTTCAGATAATCCTTTAGTACACAATTCAGTTCACATTAGAAGACCCATGCAAAGTCTTCCTTGCTTGCTCCAATGCAAAGTAATTTCTCTTTTTCTAAACTTCTCTATCACATACAGACTGCTGCACTTGGTTGCACAATGTCCCTAGCAACATATATCAAGTTTTCAAACCTGCTATCAATTCATTCTGTCTTCAATAAAATCTTAGTCCCTCTTTCTTCAATGAAATTCCATTTCTTCTTATACTGAAATTTGTGAAAATGATGAACAGTTGGGCATACTCATTCATATGATCCTATACTCAATATTAATGTCAGTTATCTTGTGATTTTCTTCTCTGCAAACTAACTACAAAACCATAAAATGTTTCCTGGTAATTGTTTCACCCAAAATCTTTTTACTGCATTGCTCAAATACCAGTCCCCTCCTTCTTTAAAATGCCTTCGCTTCTATTCTCTGGTTCTCTGGAACCACTTTCTCACCTTCTTTCCCAGTATTACAGTAAGTCATCTAGTTTTGATGTGTTCAGTGAAGAGATATGGTCTGTTTCACATTCCTGTCTAGAAGCAGGGCCTTAACTGAATTGCCTGTTGATGATATGTCCTTACAGGGAAGTAACATTATCACTTCTTTCATTAATATTAATTCTTATAAAAACTCATAATTCGGCCGGGCGCGGTGGCTCAAGCCTGTAATCCCAGCACTTTGGAAGGCCGAGACGGGCGGATCACGAGGTCAGGAGATCGAGACCATCCTGGATAACATGGCGAAACCCCGTCTCTACTAAAAAATACAAAAAACTAGCCAGGCGACATGGCGGGCGCCTGTAGTTCCAGCTACTCGGGAGGCTGAGGCAGGAGAATGGCGTGAACCCAGGAGTCAGAGCTTGCAGTGAGCTGAGATCCGGCCACTGCACTCCAGCCTGGGCGGCAGAGCGAGACTCCGTCTCAAAAAAAAATAAAAATTAAAAAAATTAAAAAATAAAATAAAATAAATAAATAAATAAATATAAAAACTCATAATTCTTTTTTTCCCAAGAAAATTTTAATTTATATCTTGATGATGAGCTATTACAGTACCCAATAAATATTCAGAAAAATATTATAAAATACATTTTAAATGTTTTTCTTAGGAGCACTTCATTTACTAAAATGTTGAATTGGCTTTGATAATGGATTGTCCCAAATGCTACTACTTTTCATCTCTTTGTACAATATGTCTGACATCTATCAGGGGAACCAGTCCCCAATATTTCAAAGTAAGTTATTTCCCTAAGTGTTGGCCAGTCTGAGAAACAAAGAGAAAGAGCCCAAAAGAAAGAAACTTCACAGCTGGTTTTCCAGGGGTGACACCACATGTCGGCAGATTCCGTGATGCCCACCTGAGTTGCAAAACCAGTGAGTTTTTATTAGTGATTTTCAAAAGGGAGGGAGTGTACAAATAGGGTGTGGGTCACAGAGGTCACATGCTTCAAAGGCAATAAAATAATCACAAAGCAAATGGGGGTAGAGCAAGATCACAAGGCCAGGGCAAAATTAGAATTACTAATGAGGTTCCATGTCCCATTGTGCACACATTGTCATTGATAAACATCTTAACAGGAAACGGTTCAAGAGCAAAGAACTGGTCTGACTAGAATTTGCCAGGCTGGAATTTCCTAATCCTAGCAAGCCTGAGGGGGGCTGCAGGAGCCCAGGGCGTACTTCATCCCTTATCTACAACTGCATAAGACAGACACTCCCAGAGTGGCCATCTTATAGACCTCTCCATGGGAATGCATTTGTTTTCCCAGGGTTATTCCTTGCTGAGAAAAAAATTCAGTGATATTTCCCCTATTTGCTTTCTGAAAGAAGAAAAATATGACTCTGCTCTGCCTGGCACTGCAGGCAGTCATACTTTATGGTTAGCTCCTTTGTTCCCTGAAAATTGCTGTTATCCTGTTCTTTTCAAGGTGCCCAGATTTCATATTGTTCAAACACACGTGCTTTACAAACAATCTGTGCAGATAACACAATCATCACAGGGTCCTGAGGCAACATACATCCTCAGCTTAGGAAGATGATAGGATTAAGAGATTAAAAACAAGCATAGGAAATGATAAGAGTATTGATTAGGGAAGTGATAAATGTCCATGAAATCTTCACAATTTATGTACAGTGATTGCAGTAAAGACAGGTGTAAGGAATTATGAAAATATTAATTTGGGGAACTAATAAATGCCCATGAAATCTTCACAATTTATGTTCTTCTGCTGCGACTTCAGCCGGTACCTCTGTTTGGAGTCCCTGAATTCCAACAACAGACATACATGATATTCTTCCTCCATAATTAAGCAGAAGACAATATATACTCAATCTTATTACTGAGCTCCCACTTGCATAATAATAATTAAATGACAATGGATTTTATGTGTATAAAACCTGTGATTTTGTTTTCATGTACCACTGAATAATAGTAATTATTATATTAGGAAAAAATCACAAAGCTAAAGTTAGAAAATACGCAGACACTTAGAATCAACAAATATTATTTAATAAATATGAGGTTATTTTGGTTTATTTGGCTTTAAATTGAGTTCTTATCTTTATGAACATAGGAGAAAATGTTTTCCTTTGAATTTTTTGTTGTTGTTGCTGTTTTTTTTTGATGGAATCTCACTTATCACCCAGGCTGGAGTGCAATGGTGTGATCTTAGCTCATTGCAACCTCCGCCTCCTGGGTTCAAGCCATTCTCCTGCCTCAGCCTTCTGAGTAGCTGGGATTACAAGAATGCGCCACCACACTCGGCTAATTTTGTATTTTTAGTAGAGATGGGGTTTTGCCGTTGGCCAGACTGATCTCCAACTCCTGAGCTCAGGTGATCCCCCCACCTCAGTCTCCCAAAGGGCTAGCATTGTAGGTGTGAGCTACTGTGCCCTCCCTTTGTTTTGAATTTGAAAATATCTGTTAAGCCTTGAGGACAAGACATACTTGTACATTTGTGTGCCCAGTGACTAAGGAACAATAACTTTCAAATTAAAATTAGAAAATGGTCTAACATATTTCATTTTCTAGTATTAGCACACATGTCCCAAGGAACACTTTTTAAAAGCATGTTAATAATTGTCAAACACATTTGACAAGTGCCAGATTAAATACATTTGAGCAGGTTTCTTAAAGACTTTATCAGAGCTCAGTATTCATATATTTTAAAGGAAATGAAAATATGCATTTTCCAGAAAAGTGAAGATGATCATAAACTTTTCTTTCCTGAACAGCTTGTGAAATTCGTAAGAGTTTGGGATTTGAAATCTTAAACAAGTATTGAAATCTTTAAACAATCTTAAAACATGTAACTTTAATAAGATTTAATATTGCTAGAGAATTTTATACCAGAAACATGTTTATTAGGAAAGTAAAATAAAAATTTATATGAATAAGCAAAAAGAATACTTTATATTTATTTTGTTTTACATAGTTAAATGATAACATTTTGTTGACGTGATGTGTTTTTCATTTTAAACTAGTGCATTTAAATTTAAAATGTGCATGCCTTTGAACCTACTAATTCAACTTTTAGGAATATTTCCTATAGATATGTGTGAATGTTTTCTATACACATGTGTGGAATTATATGTATAATATTTGTTACAGCATTTTTTGACTGGAAAAAATACTAAAACCAACCTAGATATTCACCAATAAAGAAATAATTGGAGCAGTATGATAGTTTCATATAATGGAATTACGATGTGGCTTGAATTTAGGACTAATAAATTATTCAATAAAGTTGCAAGATACAAAAATAACATAAAATAATGAGTTGTATTTCTACACACTAACAATGACCTGAAAAGGAAATTAGGAAAACAATTTAATTTACAATCAAATAAGCTAAAATACCTCAAAATAAACTTAAGTAAGATGAAAAAATGTATATTAAAAACTGTAAAACATTGATGAAAGACATTAAATAGGGCACAAAAAAATGAAAAAAATCCAATGTTCAAGGATTGGAAGACTTAATATTAATGGTATTCATTCTACCCACAGTGATCCACAGATTTTATACAGTCCCTATCAAAATTCCAATGGCATTTTAAAGACAGTAGAGGCCAGGTGTGGTGGCTCATGCCTGTAATTCCAGCACTTTGGGAAGCAGAGGCAGGTGGATCGCCTGAGGTCGGGAGTTCGAGACCATGCTGACCAACATGGAGGAGCCCTCTCTCTACTAAAAATACAAAATTAGCTGGGTGTGGTGGCACATGTCTGTAATCCCACCTACTTGGAAGACTGAGGGAGCAGAATCCCTTGAACCTGGGAGGCAGAGGACTGGGTGAGCCAAGATCCCGCCATTGCACTCCAGCCTAGGCAATAAGAACAAAACTCCATCTCAAAAAAAAAAAAAAAAAAAAAAGTAGAAAAGAATTATTTAAAATTCACAAGGAACTGTAAAAAATATAAATAGTCAATCAATCTGGAGAAAGAACAAAGCTGAAATCATCACACTTCCTGATTTCACAGTATATTCAAAAGCTAAAGTACAGTGGCTCACACCTGTAATCCTAGCACTTTGGGAGGGAGAGGCAAGTGGATCACGAGGTCAGGAGATTGAGACCTTCCTGGCTAACACGGTGAAATCCCGTCTCTACTAAAAATACAAAAATGAAATTAGGGCCAGGCGTGGTGGCTGGCACCTGTAGTCCCAGCTACTCAGGAGGCTGAGGTGGGAGAATGAGAATGGCATGAACCCAGAGGGCGGAGGTTGCAGTGAGCTGAGATCACGCCACTGCACTCCAGCCTGGGCGACAGAGCGAGACAGCATTTCAAAAGAAAAAAAAAAAAAAAAGCTAAAGTAATCAAAACAGTAAGGTATTAGCATAAAATCAAACCCATAGACCAATGGAATAAAATAGAGAACACTGAAATAGATCTATACATATACAGTCAATTGATCTTCAAGAAGGAAGCAAGGATGTACAATGGAAAAAGGAGAACACCTTCAACAAAGGATGTTTGAAAAGCTGAATATCCACTTTTAAAAGAATGAAATTAGACCCTTACATCATACACAAAAATCAGTTCAAAATAAATTGAAAAGTTAAACATAATAACCCGTATTATAAAACTTGTATAATAAACATAGGGGAATAGCTTCATGACATTGCTCTGAGCAATAATTTTATAAATATGACCCTAAAAGCACAGGCAATGAAAACAAAAATAAACAAATAAAATGTCATCAAACTAAAAAAAAAAATAATAATAAAAAATAAAAAAGAGTGGAAAGGATCCCTATGGAGAAATATTTGCAGACCATGTATCTAATAAGGGATTGATTCCCAAAATTTATAACAAACACATCTCAATAGCAAAACAAGCAAACAAATACCCCTAAATAATCTGATTTTAAAATGGGCACAGAACTTGAAGAGGCAATTCTCCAAAGAAGTATATAAAGCAAAAATATAAAAAGATGTTCAACATTACTAACCACAAAATAAGGCAAATCAAAATCACAATGATATATCACCTCACACCTATCAGGATGGCTACTAATAGAAAAGAAACAAAAGACAAGTGTTGGTGAGATTGTGGAAATATTAGAATCCTTGTACACTGCTTGTGGAAATGCAACATTTTTCACTACTATGAAAAAGAATATGATGTTTTCTGTTTATATTTTAAAATTAAATATAGATCTGCCATATGATCCAGGACTGTCACTTCTAGGTACTTACTCAAAAGAATTAATGTTTGGATTTTGAAGAGATACTAGCACTCCTATGTGTGCTGCAGCAGTATTCGAAATAGCCAAGATGTTCAACAGCCTAAATATTCATTGATAGATGCTATATAAAAAGTAGTATGCACATACAATGAAATACTATTCATACATAAAAAAGGAATTCCGTAATATGCAACAACATGGATGAACTTTGAGGATATTATGCTAAGTGAAATAACCCGGTGACAGAAAGACAAACACTGAATGATTCAATTTATATGAGTTTCTAAAATATTCAAATTCATAGAATCAGAGAGTGGTTTTCAGGGGTTAGGGAGGAAGAATTTTAGAGTTAGTAATCAATGAGCATCTATTTTTAATAAAGTAAGATGAATAAGCTCTGGAGGTCTGCTATATAACATTGTACCTGGAGTCCACAATAATGTATTATACACCAAACATTGTAAGACAGTAGACCTCATTTTAAATGTTTTCACCACAATAAAACAAAACTAAACTAAATTTTAATAAAAAATAAAAATAGTCAAAGGATCAAAATGGAGATTTCTCCAAAGATAATATGTAAATTGTCAATAAGCACATGAAAGATGGTTAAGATCACTGTCCAAGAGGCAGATACAAATCAAAGCAACAAGCAAGCACTCCATACCCAGTAGGATGGCTATAATCAAAACAACAATTTATTTCACATGTGATTGAGGATATGGAGGAATTGGAACCCTCATAGACTGCTTGTGGGAATGTAGAGTGGTACAAGCTTTACATTAAAAAATAGTCTGGCAGTTTCTCAAAAAATTAAACATAGAGTTACCATGTGATCCATCATTCCACTCCAAGGTATATAGCTGCATAGTGAAAACATATTTTCACACAAAAACTTATAAATCAATGTTTAAAGCAGCATTATATGTAATAACCAATAGGTTAAAATAGTCCAAATGCCCATCTACTGATTAATGAATAAATAAAATATAGTATATCCATACAATGAAATATTATTCATCACGGAAGAGAAATGAAGTACCATTATATACTACAACATGAATTAACCTTAAAAGCGTTGTGCTAAGTGAAGGAAGCCAGTTGAGAAGGGCAACTTCTTGTATAATTCCACTTACAGAATGTATTCAGAAAAGGCAATTCTATGAAGACAGATCATAGATCAGTGATTGCTGAGAGCAGAGAAGGATGGGGACTGCTGACTAAGCGGGACAAGATTTGTTTGGGGGATAATAAAATGTCCTATATTTGATTGTGATGATAAGGTACAACTTTGTGAAATACAAAAAAAAATTGAATTATACATTTTACATGGGTGAATTGTAGTATATGTGAATTATATCTAAATAAAGCTGTTGAAAAAACAGACTATCACTATCTATTTCAGCATAGATTTATCAGAGTGCATATCCTGTTTGTTCAAAAGCTGGCTTTTTTTTCACTATTCGGAAAAGAGCTTACTTGTGAAGGAAACCAAAATATGCCAACCCAAAATATACTTCTTTGGCATATTTCAAGATGGCTATTCAAAGTTGCTGCAAATGCAGGAATAGCCCTGTAAAGCTATATTTTGTAGGGATTTGCATCTGCAGGGGAAATCTACATCAGGGAAACTAACAGTGGATACAAACAGGCTTTCTCTGAGGACCCCCTTATCTTCCTTTTCTGGATCTAGGAAGGATTAACTCACAGGCAGAATAACAAAACAAACAAACAAACAAAAACAACAACTAAAAGTCTGACACTTTTAAAGGTCTGACAGAAACTTGGCTACCATTTCTTCTCTCTTAGGGAAGCTCAGAGATTACCTGGGAGATTTTCATATGCATAATAAGACATTCTTTGCTCACCTTGTCTTTCCTCCTCCTTCCCTCCCACAACCTGTTGCCATGCTTCAAGCTTGTATTCATTTCTGTAGGGTGTAAAAATGTCAGTCATCTGACTCTTCTTTGTGTCTCATATTTGCAGGACTCCATGTCCATGTGCACATTAATAAATTTGTCTTTTCCTCCTGTTAGTCTGCTCATTGTTAGTTCATTTTCAGTGGGTAGAGCAGAAGCGATTCCTCTTTGCCCCTGCACTAATATATGTGAACTCTCCAGTGTGTGTGTGTACACTGTTACCCTCTTCTTTGTTAGTTAGATAGCTTTCTCAATGTTTTAATTTAGGATTTTCATCATATAGTCAATGACACCCTAGCAAAGAAGCATCTTTAATCATCCTATGTAATACATCACTCTGTTCACTTATTCTGTTTTATTTTATATCATACTGTGTGTCCATACAATATATACTGTGATTAAGTAAATTGAATAAAAAACAGGAGGTTAATTGGACCAGTAAAGGTAAAAGCAAGATAATATAAATGGTATTATACTATGATTTCTTACAAAATTTATTTATCTATGTAGATTGCTGTATCTAGAATGTACCCCTTTTAGAAAATTTGCCTTCCTGAATTTTATGGAATATTTTAAGATCCATGTCAAATATCACTTTTTTCAAATATTTTCTGTTCATTACAAATTGATGTTATATCTTCCTGCTATTAAATTTCAAAATGCAGTTGTATAAACTTATTTTTGTTAAAGTATGTGTGTTCAGTCTTGTATTGGAGATTTTTTTTTTTTCAAGGGTGCTATGAAATTATAGACACCTTGAAGGCAAATACTTTGTTTTATGCCCCTGAAAACTGGTCATAGCCGCTGTTGCAGAAATTTAGCCATAGTTTTTGCATTGAATTGAAATGACCATCTGGAGAAAAAAAAACTTTTTTTTTTCCTCAGTCTTCCTGTAAAAAGCTCCACCTTTCTAATCCACAGAAACACACATGATGTAAAGATAGAGAAAGCTTGCTTTCAATTCTTTTATTAACATTTTCTCTATCATTGGAATTATAGTGCTGCCATTTTTCTAATTAATTGCTCTGCTCCAAACAGGTTATCAAACTTATCTTCCCCAGAAAGTCAAATGGTTACATTCTGGACTTAGTCCCTCAGTTAATCACCGAGATGCCTGGGACACTGGGGCATTCTTTCTCTAGGAATTTAATTGTGAAAAGAAATGAAACTCCAGAACTGAAAACCATCTTCAGGTCAGAAAAGGAAAGACACACGGGGCTGTCTGGCTCCTGGAGAGGGCTGGAGTAAAGAGGAGACCATTTCAGGAGCAGGGGGAGAAAGTTGCATTTTTCTTTAAAAGCAGGGGAATAATCATTTTTCCTTATCCCTTACCTCTGGAGTGTCTGGATACTCACATAGGAAAAATTCCCATTAGCTTTCACTGTGTGACAATAAAGATAAGTACTTTAACAAGGGGGAATTGGCCCACTTATATACTCAAAGGAGTAAGAATTCTATCTCTGACATAGAAAACATCGTGTACACATTCAGAATAATATTAATGAGGTGAATATTAAAAAGTCAATACCATCTTAATAGGACTTTAAAAATATGTTTTACTTGAAGTTCTTCTGAGCAGAATTAACATAGGGTCTTATAGTTCTTTCCCCAGTTTACTTGCATAACTTTTCCCTTGATTTTATTCAACTATTTGATTAAATGTTCCCTTTTTTCCTTTCCCTTACACATGAAATGTTTTGATATAATTCATTTATGTATTTATTGGTTTACCATGAACTTATAACTTGGTCGGTGTGAGGTACAAATAGAGAGAATGAGCAGTCACAGGACAGACAATTTTGAAGACAAGACAGAGTATGTATGCCATACATTACAAATCATCATGTGGTTATATTTTAAAAAACTAAAATTGGAAGCAATTAAAATAAAATATTGAACCACGCATTTTTATTGTTCATGCATGTCTTACAAACGATGCTTGTAAGACTTAGCAGTGCTGTGACAATGAATACAATCATGAAATGGTTCCATTAAATGTTTTAATCACTTCCCATCTTGACTATTGCAATTAACTCCTTTATTGTCTTCTTAAATTCTTACTCTCTGAACATCAGGGGGTCCAAAATGTTGCAGAAAATAATAGGTCTCTTTCTAATTCTAGGGCACGAAATATCTGCATTCTTTTACTCGTATCCTCTTACTAATTCAGTGACAGAGCTGGAAGTTAAATTTGTCTCATTATATGACTTAGAGAAGTAATGCATTTGCAGAAAAGTTTTAAAAGTATAGAAGAGTCATAGCATCAAGGAATGAAAGGAACAAATAATTTTTAAAAATAAGAAAAAGAAGGAAAGAAATTAATACATACAGATTATAAGAAACATGCAGTCATGTTCAGAGTTCTGTATAAGAAGTGAAAAATGAAACTTTAACTTGGAAAGATAAAAGTGGAATATAGTCTTCATCAGTATGTTCTATTATACCAGACCTTGAGGTTTGAAAAATAATAATTTTATAAGAAAAACAAAAAAGATAGTATGATAAAGTATCTTTTTATAAATTATTATTTTCAAATGCAGAGGTAAAGTATTTAACATACATTTACAAATCCATCATTATTTGTGAACCCCAGTTTAGCAAAGACTGTGCAGAGTTACAAAAATATATTAAATATTCAGAGCACACTTTTTATTTTTCTTTTTTATGTTGAGGATATAGAGAAAAACAGTGAACTTTTACTTACAATTACAGCAATGGAATTCTTTATTCATCTTTTGATTCTATATGGCATTTACTTTTCCTAATTTTTAATTTCTACATGTGTACACTAAATATGATGCTAATGCTAATCTTTGTCATTTATTCAATGTTATTCTTCACATAAATATTAAACTGATGTTATTATTATGTGATTTTAAAGTTGACTTTGCATTTTCTCATGTGCGTATTGTATTATTTAACATTATTTAATTTGTTTGACTTTCAAATTATACATATCCTTCATTTCCACCAATATTTTCAGTAAGCTGTGTTTAATTGAATATGCACTTAAGTAAAAAAGAAATTTACTTTTTTATATCATCAAACAGTAAGATAATTGATATTGAAACTTACTATCTAAATTCAATGTAATAATTCTAAAAAGTTGTGTGCTTACTTATTTAACTGCTTTGTTATTGGCACTTGCTATGTGCTTATACCCACATCCTTGTCATTTGTTGCTTTTGCTTATTATTTTCTTAATTTCAGCAAATTTTTTAGAAATACAATTTGCTCTTATGTTTTCTTTTCCATGATATGATATTTAAATAGTTATTTGGAAGATGATTAATTTGTTTTTACTATGTCAGAATATATAATTGAGAACTTGTATTGATAAAAAGATTACTAGTTGATTTTTTTTTTTCTATACAAGAAAAACAGAGCTTATAAAATATCTGGTTTTGAAAAGCAAACTTGAGGTTTCAGGACCTTTTTGCCTATGATAATCTTGAAGAATATTAGTTGTTTGTTTTGAAAAGCAGAGTTGAGGTTTCGGGGCGTTTTTCGCCTGTGATAATCTTGAAGAGTATTAGTTGCTTCCTTTATTCTCCAATGTCTTGTAAAGTACTCAAATTGGTCTTGTAACATCTGAAGTAAGGAAAGGGCTCAGTATGATGATCCCTAGCCTGGAGCTATTAATTTCATTATTGATACTTCATATGTAAAGTCTACTTAATCAAGGGGAGAAAAATGGGAAGAAAACTATTTTATGAGCACATAATACATGTAACAGTGCTGCAGGTAATTAACTACATTACTATGGAGAAAAGAGGGGAAGTCAAGAGAAAAATGTCTAAAATAATCATTTAAACATTTGTGGCTGGGCAGGTTTTCATTTGGCCTTCCAGATAACAGCACAATTCTTGTTCAAAATATATTCATTGTTCTCAGCTACATGTCAGTGACTGGCAGTAATAAAAGCTGCCACACAATATGACTTGTGTCATTTTGTGCAAACTAATTTGTGGTCAAAGGAGAGTCACAAAGCATCCAGCTGGAATATAATTACTTGGTGATGATTATATAAAGAGTCAGTTAAGGCTGTGTCTTTGCAACCCATAGAGAAATGAAGATTTTATACTTATCAAGCTTATTAGATTGAAGTAAGAAAAAAAAATTGAATTGCTTCAGATAGAATTATCTTTCAAGCAATTATGTAGTCTATCTGATCCATGCTCTGTTATACATTGTATTCTAAAAACAAGCACTCTTTGTATAAGTGCGAATTTATTTTGCACTTATACAAATTTTTGAGAGGCTATTAGTAGTCATAAAAATGTATAATATTATTTTCCTCCAATTCCAACGTTTTACTTTAAAAGAGGTTATATTTTTGAAGAGGCTGAACCAAAGTAAGGAACAAAAGCTTTTTAATTATAAAATTTTTAATATGAGACTTCTCATATTATTTAATACATGCTAAACAATGCACATTCTGAATTGCTAAATGAATATATTATACCTGTAATTTCCTAAACTATTATTTAAGTCATATTTTCATAAATGCTAAGCTAGAGAAATTCAGGATTTACTATTTGACCCCATATTTTTGCCTGCCTTAAGATTAAAGTTGATTTTTCAGAAGATCTAACCCTGTTAGAGAAGCTGAATCTGACCTACCCTAAATTTTTGTTAAGATTTTGAAACATAATTATCACTTGACCCTCACTACCATTAATTACAGTTTGCATACACACAAGCAACAGCATTTCTGCTAGAGTATAGCCTTCATTCTTGTGAAAAGATAGAGATGATAAAACCAATCAACCAAGAGAACAGACCAGCAAAATATTCCATAGAGAATAACCTACGAATAACCTCACCGTAGGTGCTATTGTAGAGAGTGACTGGCTTGTTACTGTAGATTAGGTAATATTTTTATCGGAGGGAATGATAAAAAGAAGCCATCTATGTGAGACTTAGGGTGTGTCAGGATCTAAGCAGGCACACAGAAACAGCAATCTTTATTTTAACAGAAATAATTTAATAAAAGGAATTGGTTAAATAGGCATGCATGGATAGTAATGTAACCACCTGATAGGTTCATCTTGCCTCTTGCCCAGATAGAGCCGATTTATTAAGACAGGGGAATTGCAGTAGAGAAAGAGTTTAATACACATAGAACAGCTAAACGAGAGACCGAGTTTTATTATTACTCAAATTAGCCTCCCTGAAAATTCAGAGACCAGAGGTTTTAAAGATAGTTCAGCTGTCAGGGTGCTGGGAAATGGGGAGTGCTGACTGGGCAGATCAGGGAAGAATCATAGGGAGGCAGAGCTTGTCTTCCTGTGCTTAGTTTCTGGGTGGGGGCCATAAGACAGGATGGGCAAGTTTACCAATCGGGGTGGTACCAGCTTGTCCATCAGAATGCAGGGTCTAAAACAAAATGCCTGCAGCACCAATCTTAAGTTTTACAACTGTTATGTTATCCATAGGAGGAATTAGGAAGGTTAGGAATCTCATAACCTCTGGCTGTATGACTCCTGAGCCATAATTTCCAATCTTGTAGCTAGTTTGTTGGTTTTACAAAGGCAGCCTTGTCCCTGTCTGGTTCCTAAGCATGAAGGGGTTTGTTTTAGAGAAAGGCTATTATCATCATTGTTTTACAGTAAAATTATAAACTGGGCTGAGCATGAAGACTCACTCCAGCAATCCCAGCACCCTGGGAGGCAGGAGCGGGCAGATTGCTTGAGCCCAGGAGTTTGAGACAGGCAAGATTCTGTGTGCCTGTAGTCTCAACTACTCAGAAGGCTAAGGTCGGGGGATCTCTTGAGCCCAAGATGTTGAGGCTACAGTGAGCCATTATCAGGCCACTGCACTCCAGCCTGGGCAATAGGGTGAGACTGTGTCTCAACAAACAAACAAACAAAAAACTATAAACTACAAATTCCTCCTATAGTTAGCTCAGTCTAACAGCAGGAATGAACAGAGCAGTTTAGAGGTTAGGAGCAAATGGAGTGGGTTAGGTCAGATTTTTTTCACTGTTGTAATTTTTGCCAAGATACTTTCAGTAAAATCATAAAGAAAATATTGAGCTAACATAGAAAATATAATTTCAAAAACACAACTACCACTCTTCAGGATAGAGGAATCAAGGGAAAAATGGGGACACTCGGAAACTGGAAGTTGGAGGAAGCACCCACAGAGCTGACAGAGCACTGCATAGCTGGCGTTGGTACACAGGAACTTAGAGCAAGGAACTGTCAGAGCTCGTACTCAGACCCCTGAGGCCAAGATGGATGTCCCTGGTACCTCGGAAGGGAATATATCAGTTTTGTCTTTCCTCATAACAAACTACCGCGAGCTTGCAGCTTAAAACAACACTCATTTCTTTTTCCACAGTCCTATAAATCAGAAATCTAGGCAAGCTCAGCTACATTTTCTTCTCAGGTTCTTACAAGGCTAAAATCAAAATATACTCCAGTTAGATTCTTATCTGGAGGATCTGGGAAAGAGTCTCTTCGAGTTCATCAGTGTTGTAGAATCCATTTCCTCTGGCTGTAGATCCGAAACCCCTATTTCTTTGATGGCTTTGAACTAGGGACTGCTTTTAGCTTCTGAATATCCCCTGCATTCCTTATCACTTGCCCCCCTCTATCTTTAAGCCGGCAATGGCGTACCAAATCCTTCTTATTCTTCGAATCCTTTTGATTTCTCCTTCTGCATTCCTCCCTCAGCCACCAAACAGAGGAATTTCCCTGCTTCTAGATATTTCTGTTTTTCGATTAGGAATGCCCAGACCATCTTTCGTTTTTAAGGCTAACTATGCCATATATAACATAACACAATCACAGGAGTAATACCACATTTATGAGTTTATGAACTATAGGGCAGACTCATAGGGACTGTATTTGTTTTAAAGGGCTGTAGCAAAAATACCAAAGTACCAAAACCTGAATAGTTTAAGCTAACAAATTTCTTTTTTTTTCTCACACAGTTGTGCATACAAGAAGTTCAAAATTTAGGTGTTGGACAACATTTCTGAAGGAAATCAAAATATTTGACCCCAAATGTATTTTTATGTATTTTGAGATGGCTGCCACAGGTCCAGCAGACTAAAGTAGCCCTGCAAAGCTTCCTTTTGTGGGGGAAATTTGCATCTGTAGAGAATCTACATTAATACAGCAGGCCTTCTCTTGTCTGGATTTAGGAGAGATTAACTGAGTCTGACACCTTCAAAAATCTGAAAGAAACATTTACTAGCAGTACTTTCTGAGGACTTCTATCTGTGAGGTTTCATCTACATAACAAGATGAACTTGCTAGCCAAGCCTCCTCTTCTCCTCCTCTCGTAACCTGTCTTCCCACTATAACCTGGTTTACCATCATAAACTGTTGTTTTGGCCATGCTCTGGGCCCGTGTACTTTCTGTAGCTTCAAGATGGCATGTACACTTCTGTACTTGATTGAGGCCTTGGGTCTACTTTCCGGAGATTACCTTGTATACCAGTTAAGTCAATTTTTGTACCTTTCCTCCTATTAAACTGCCCTTTGTGAGTTGATTTTTCAGCAAGCCATCAGAGCATTTTCAGAAACATTCAGGAACCTACAGTTCTTACTGAAAGTGTCTGAGAATGTAAACAAGTACCCCCATTTTTCCAAGGAAAAGAGAATGAGATTTTTAAATTATTTTTTCTCTTTCCTCCATTTCCCCCACCCCCTCCTTCCTACTTAGCCCTTTAGAAATGCAATTATAAACTTTTATCTCCCTTTCATCAGACACTCCTTACAGAACAAGTTCATCTGATTATGTGCTCAGAAGCTCCAGAGCAAAATCTTCACCCACCAGGAGTTTGCTTTAAGAGACAATAGTCAATTTACACCCCAAAATATGCCTGCTATGAAACTCTCTCTTGGAGAATTTCAGCAACCTTTACAACCTAGTTCTGCCCTCGACTCGAAGATGCCAACTTGACTCCCTGGCAGATAAGGCACCAAAGTGAGCATGCAACCTGTACCTGCTCACATCCTCCTCTTCATTCCATTTATGCCAAGAGTCTTTATAAAATTTCCTGCTCTCTGCTCCAAAAGTGAAGCAGTACGCTTACGACAGAAAGCCTGTATTTCTTCCCCTAAACAGCTAACCAAGGAGGTGAATGATCTCTATAATGAGTATTAAAAAACACTGCTCAAAGAAATCCAAGAAAACACAAACACATGGAAAAAAAAATCCCATACTAATGGAGAAGAAGAATCAATATCATTCAGATGACTACATTGCCCAAAGCAATTTCCAGCTTCAATGCTATTCCTATCAAACTACCAATGACATTCTTCACAGAACTAGAACAAAAGTATTTTTAAGTTCATATGGAACCAAAATGAAGCCCAAATAGCCAAGGAAATCCTAAGAAAAAAGAACAAAGCTGGAGGCATCATGTTCCCGACTTCAAACTATACAACATGGCTATGGTAACCAAAACAGCCTGGTCCTCATACGAAACAGGCACATAGACCAATGGAACAGAATAGAGCATCCAGAAATAAGGCTGCACACCTACAACTGCTTGATCTTTGACAAAGCTGACAAAAACAAGCAATGGAGAAAAGACTCCCTATTTAATAAATGGTGCTGGGATAACTGGTTAGCCATATACAGAAGATTGAATCTGGACCACTTTCTTATACCATATAAAAAAATCAACTCAAGATGGATTAAAGACTTAAATGTAAAACCCCAAACTATAAAAACCCTGGAAGACAATTGAGGCATTACCATCCTGGACCTTGGAATAGTCATGGGTTTTATGACAAGGACCTCAAAAGCAATCAAAACAATAGCAAGAATTGACAAGTGGGATCTAATTAAATGTAAGAACTTCTGCACTGTAAAATAAACTATCAACAGAGTAAACATCCTACAGAATGGGATAAAATTTTTGCAACTATGCATCTGACAAAGGTCTAATATCCAACATCTACAAAGAACTTAAACATATTTACAACAGAAAAACAAATGACCCCATTAAAAAGTGGGCAAAGGACATGAACAGACACTTTTGAAAGAAGACATATGCAGCCAAGAAACATATGAAAAAAAAAGTTCAGTATCACTGATCATTAGAAAAGTGCAAATCAACACTACAATAAGATACCATTTCACACCAGTCAGAATGGCTATTATTAAAAAGTCAAAAAATAACAGATGCTGGTGAGGTTGTAGAGAATAGGGAACACTTATACACTCTTGCTGAGAGAGTAAATTAGTTCAACCATGTGGAAAGGAGTGCGGTGATCCCTCAAAGAGCTAAAAGCAGAACTACCATTCGACCTAGCAATTCCATTACTGGGGGTGTGTGTGTATATATATGGTGTGTGTGTGTGTGTATATATGTGTGTGTGTATATATATGTATATATATGGGTGTGTATATATATGTTTATATATATGGGTGTGTGTATGTATATGGCTGTATATGTATACATATATGTGTACATATATGGGTACATATGTGTGTATATATATGCATGTATATCCATATATATACACATATACACCCAGTAATGGAATTGCTAGGTCGAATGGTAGTTCTGCTTTTAGCTCTTTGAGGAATCACTACACTCCTTTTCACAGAGTTGAACTAATTTACTCTCTCACCAACAATGTATAAAGGTTCCCTATTCTCTACAACCTCACCAGCATATGTCATTATTATATATATTATATATTATATATTTATATATTACACATGTTATTGTATATTATTATATAATATATATTATATATAATATATTCCTCTGAGTATATATAATATACACACTCTGTAGTATATATAGAGTATATATACTCTGTAGTATATAGAGAGAGCATATATACTCTGTAGTATATATATTCTGTAGTATATATAGAGTATGTATACTATATTACTATACTCAGAGGAATATAAATCATTCTACCATAAAGACACATTCACACGAATGTTCGTTGCAGCACTATTCACAATAGTAAAGACATGGAATCAACCTAAATGCCCATCAATGGCACATTGGATAAAGAAAGTGTGGTACATATACACCATAAAAAGAACTATGCAGCCATGAGAAAGAACAAGATCATGTCTTTTGCAGGAACATGAATGAAGCTGGAGGCTATTATCCTCAACAAACTGATGTAGGGACAGAAAAACAAATACATATTCTCACTTATATATGGAAACTAAATGATGAGAAGTTATGAACACAAAGAAGAAAACAACAGACCTTGGAGTCTGGGTGTGGAAGTGAGAGGAGTAAGAGGAACAGAAAAGATAACTATCTGGTACTGGGCTTAATACCTGGGTGATGAAATAATCTGTGCAATGAACTCCCACGACATGAGTTTACCTGTATAACAAACATGTTCCCTGATCATAAAATAAAAATTAAAAAAAATATAAAATTAGAAAAAAATAATAATAACTTTTTTAAAAAGTCACTTGCTTTACACCTGACCTCACTCTTGTTAAATCAACTCCACCAGCTGCAATCAACTGAACCTGCATTTCAGTTATAAGAGAGAATCTGTTTCATGGCTACCCTTAGAGTCTGTTTCTGGAGTTGGTGGAAATCCTTGGTGTTAGGTGGTTTGTAGCTGCATAACTGCAATTTCTTCATCATCACATGGTTATCTTCCCTCTGTCTGTGTCTTCACCCGATGTTCTCTTCTCTGTGTGTATCTTCTGCTGTGTTTTTTTCCCTCTTTTTATGGGGACAGTAGTCAAATTGCATTAAGGTCCCACCTGTGAAAGGAAAATATCTTGGGACCCCAAAATCACTAAGGAAAACTCAAGCTGGAAACGGCTTACTGCAAACCTGCCTCCCAATCTATTCAAAGTTATTCATCTGCTCACTGAGATAGATGCATATCTGATTGCCTCCTTTGGAAAGGCTAACAAGTAACACAAATGAATATGTCTTAACTATCTGTGACCTAGAAGCTACCTCATAACTTTGAGTCTTCCTTTCTTTGTTTCAAGTTGTTCCACCTTTCCAGACCGAACCAATGTACTTCTTCATATATTGATAGTTTCCTCATGTCTTCCTAAAATGTATGAAACCCAGCCATGCCCAGACCACCTTGGGCACGTCTCACAGGACTTCCTGAGACTGTGTCATGGGTGCATCCTCAAGTTTGGCAAAACAAACTTTCTAAATTAACTAGGACCTGTCTCAGATTTTCTGGGTTTGTGGCAGGACAGGTTTCACTAATGCAGCCCTCCATCACAACTATTTCAGAACTGACCGCGTGGTTACGTTAAACATTAAAAGCTGAAAAAGCTAGTGCCCTTATACCAAGGCTGGAATGTAACAAAAGTCCATCAAGAGTTTTGCCTAGGCCTTTTCTGGGCCTTACAGCATAACAGAATAATGAAGGAATTCTTAACAGGATCCATTTAGGATTAAACAAGTTTTACTGGGGATCTAAAGAGACTCCTCAGGCCTCCACAAACAAGTATATTGGAGGTCTGAAGGAACTCCCCAAACCCGCATGATTTAGCAGGAGATAAGATAAGGGTAATCACCCTACCACTTAGACCCATTTGGATTAAGTAAACATACTGAGACTCCAAAAGAAGGTCTTCAGGACTCAGACCTTAGTTATAGATTAAAATAAGTTAATCGTTTATGTATTTAGATAAATGTACACTTAATATACATAGACATATAGCTTAGTAGGTATATAAGATCTAGAAAACTTTGTAAGTTTGAGTTGATCTGACCATAATTTCTGGGCCTTCTCCCTATAACTGGTTATAGAAATTAAAACTCTCTTCCTCCCCAGTTCCTCTGCATCTCGTTGTTGGGCCACGAGAAATAGCAGCTCGATCCTCAGTGTGGTCTAGGAACAGGTTCACAAACCCTATGTCAGAGTGACTTTACTTTAAATGGCATCTTAATTACATCTACAAGGACTCTATTTCCATATAAGACTATATAAGCACCAGGGGTTAGGACTTCTATATAACTTTTTGGAGGACATCATTCAACAAACAACCAAGATCATTCCTAAAAATTCTGGCTATTACAGAAAGGAAAAAAGCTGGATTTGTAAATGTGAAAAGAAGCTATAAATTGGATAGTAAAAACAACAAACTTAAATTGTTACCAAAACACTAGGTTTTAGGACCACTCTGAAGCGACAGCTGATATGAATAGGAAGCCAACACTAATAAGGTTTTTTTTCTCCATCATTCTAGTATCCATATAGTATTTGCTATTGTCAAAAACAAAATAGGGGTCTACCTAGCAAAAGAGAAATGTAGCTTGCATTGGCCCAGGTCAGTAACTACATGGAAGAGCACAGCAGGGCACAAAAGGATGGGTTTGGAGAGGAGAAAGAATAATTTAAAAACTTGTACAAGAAGAACACCGCAAACCAAGCTGAGAGCTAATTTAAAGGCCAAAACATGGGAATACTTTGGCATGCTTGAGGTAAAGAAAGTGTGTATAATAGGTGACCAAGAAACACAGAGACAAACAGATCATTTAGGGCTTAGTGAATATGCATAAGCAGTTTGTATTTTACTCTACATGCCATGAGAATCATTAGGAGGATTTTAAGCCTGAGATTGACATAATTTTATTTGCATTTGTATAAACTTAATTTAAACTTACTTAGTGATTAAGTGTAAATATTACTATACATATTTTATTATATTCTTAGTAATAAATTCTAAACAGAAAATAATCTAATTTTATTTATCTGTAGTAAATAAGAAAGACAGAACAGAAAAAAGGAAAATGATTTACAAAGACATTTCAGTAGTCATAGCAAAGGATGACTGTGCCTTCTGTTAGAGTACTCAGAATTTACCAAGATGGTCTTAACTTCCCCTGAGCTTGACTAAATTTTAGTCATGCTTCTTTCTGACTGTAGGTCTCTACTCCCTTTTCTTAAAACACTTACTTTAGAAAACCTGGAATTGTAAATTCTTTGTTTTTTTCTTTTGAGACGGAGTCTTGCTCTGTTGCCCAGGCTGGGGTGCAGTGGCCAGATCTCAGCTCACTGCAAGCTCCGCCTCCCAGGTTTATGCCATTCTCCTGCCTCAGCCTCCCGAGTAGCTGGGACTACAGGCGCCCGCCACCTCGCCCGGCTATTTTTTTGTATTTTTTAGTAGAGACGGGGTTTCACCGTGTTCGCCAGGATGGTCTCGATCTCCTGACCTCGTGGTGATCCGCCCGTCTCGGCCTCCCAAAGTGCTGGGATTACATGCTTGAGCCACCGCGCCCGGCCTGTAAATTCTTTTTATGCCTCTTTGAGATGCAAATCATCTACAACTCTGAAATATCTTTTTCAAGGAGTTGAGAGTCATCTTTTGAAATGTAATCATCAAGAAAGACAAGACTCTTGTCTCTATGGGAGGGTTAAGATCCTAGTTTTGATGAGAGACAATTAGTAAATACAGATGGCTGAGTACCATTAACCTTCTTAAATAATGGAAAGCAAACATAATACACCTTTATTCTCATAGTCTTGAATAATGTGTAGTCTGTTTAACTGACCAGGTGCAATTTTTCTTTTACACTATAGACAAAGAGATATAATGGAATTTGGAAAATTGTTTGGGGGATAGACACGGTGATAAATTACACATAGGGATGAAATAGAGGAATAAAAGCTATAACCTAGATTTTTGAATTAGACAACTGGATGAATGGCTGTCATTTGCTGTAATGAATAAAACTTAGCAGATAGATTGAGACAAGATAATCAGCAGTTCTCCATGGCTTATTTTAATTTTGAGATGTTTACTAGCCTTCCAACTGTTTGTATCAGATTGACAATTGGATATGTAAATCTTGAATCAGGAGGAGTAGCCAGAGGTGGAGATATAATTTTTGAGTTATCAGAATACAGAGTATTTGTAGCCAATCCAGGATGAATGTTTAGATAAAAGAAAAAGCAACATAGGACAGAACACCTGGGGTATTCCTTACAACCAAACACTCCTAAATAGAAGTTCTATCTTTAATATTATCAGTAAAATTGTCCTCAATTAGATGAGGAGTCCAGAGAGGTATTCTAATAGTTTTAGAACATGGAATATTACCCTTGCTCTATACATTCATTCACGCTGTCTTCATTCAATATCTGGCAATATACTTTGCTCACAGGAACTCAACAAGAGGTGAGGATATTATGCCTCTTAAATTTGTCCTAATGTTTTGAAATTTATATTAGAGATGGAGTGTTTCTTAAATTTTTTTAATCCAGTTAATTTTTACATTAAAATGTTCAATACTTTACAGTTAATTACAAATTTTAATTCATTGATATTAATGATTAGTTGATGTTAATTAATGATAATTTTATTCTAGATGCTTAAATTCAATAATGTTACATCAGCCCCTTGTTTTTTCAAGAAATCTTTGAGGGAAGGGTATCCATACAGCTTTGTCCCTGTAGAAATTTGAATTGAAAGGTGGGAGGTTGAGGAAGAAGGAATCTTTAATAGAAGAAGCTCTTCAGCACAAACAGGCCTTAGGGGTAATAGCACTGCTACTACATCATTAAAGTAACAGCAAGCAGGGAAAGCATAGATAAGAAACATGGGGCACTTACAAAAAATCTGAAAAGCTTTTAAGTGTCATTTGAAGATTGATGGGAGGAATTATCAGCAGAATGCAGTCTTAATTCAAAGATTTCATGGATGCGGACCACACAGAAACTGGCACTTTGCTGACCCTGGGAGAGGGTCAAGAGGAAGCTCTGTGGGTCAGCAGGACAATGCCCTCAGCCTCCATCTCCATGATCTTCTTTGTTTTAACTTTGAAAGCTCCACTGACAGTGCTCACCCCTGCTGCCCACTTCCTCTGTTCCTATGCATGCTCTGTTGAGTGTTTCTGAACAAATAAAACTTTAGGCTGAGCTTCTTAGAGTCAGTTGATTCTCTCCCTCTTAGTGACATCTTTTCTAACTGACAGAATTACCATCAGTAGTCCAATCACAAATCTCATGATCCCTATGTTACTAAACTTCAGAGATTTTATTTACACTTAGTGTATTAGCATCCATGAATTTTTATAATCTTTCTTCTCTCTATCCTGCTACTAACTACTTCTCTCCAAACTCAATTCAGCCACTCGTGCTGTGTTGGAAGAATTATGTCTACTGGACTCAGTTTGAGAAATTTTACCTTCTTTGTGAGGACTAAGCTCTGATTTTTAAACCTTGTCCAAATCTCTATCAAAGGGGTCTGGAGAGTCATGCCCTACAAACCATAAATTCTCATCAGATGGGTTTTCATTAACCCAATATATTGTGACTTACTTTCCAGTCTGACTCTGGCATAACATTAAATGACAAAGAAGAAAGTCAAAATACTTTACCCGAACATATTTTTTTTGCCATATTTTGAAATGGCCCTGCAAAGCTGTCCTTCGTGGGTGAAAATTTACATCTGTAAAGGATCTCTCCTAACATAACTAGATCTTTTTCTTCCAGGCCCTCCCAATCCTGAAGAGATGAATTAAAAGTCTAGAAACTTTTAAAGGTCTAAATAGGAAATATTTGTCATCTATTATCTTTAAGGGCAGCCACTGTAAGACTTCAAAAGAACCTTGGTCTCCACAACCTTTTATCTTAACCCGAACATTTCCTTTCTATCAAACTCAACCAATTGTCAACCAGAAAATGCTTAAATTTACCTATAGCCTGGAAGCCCCTTCTTTGAGTTGTCCTGCCTTTCTGGACGAAATCAATATATACCTTAAATGTGATTGATTGATGTCTCATACCTTCCTAAAATGTACAAAACCAAGCTGCACCCTAACCACCTTGGGCACATGTTCTGAGGACCTCTTCAGGGCTGTGTCACCAGCCATGGTAACTTATATTTGGCTCAGAATAAATATCTTCAAACATAGCACAGAGGCTGGGCATGGTGGCTCACACCTGTGATCACAGAACGTTGGGAGGCCAAGGTGAGCAGTTCACTTGAGGCCAAGAGTTTAAGACCAGCCTGGCCAAACTGGTGAAACCCCATCTCTATTACATATACAAAAATTAGCTGAGCATGGTGGTGCATGCCTGTAGTCCCAGCTACTTGGGAGGCTGAGGTGGAAGGATCACTTGAACCCAGGAGGTGGAGGTTGCAGTGAACCAAGATTGAGCCACTGCACTCCAGTCTGGGCAACAGAGCCAGACTCCATCTCAAAAAACAAAAACAAACAAACAGATACATGCACACACACACACACACACACACACACATTTTTGTGTTTTATAGTATGTATATATATTACAGAGTTTAACTCTATTAATCAACATTTAACACTGGACAATAATGAATCTTTGTTTTCCCCTTTGGTCTAAGGAATTATATATTATGAGATTAATTGTGCCCACCCCTCCCCCAATTTATATATTGAAGTCTTAACCCACAGTACCATAGAATATGACTGTATTTGGAGATTTGGTTTCTAAGGAGGTTATTTAGGTAAAATGAGATCATATGGGTAGACCATAAATCATACAGCTGGTGTCCTCATAAGAAGAGCAGATTAGAAATAAGATATGTAGAAAGGGAAGACCACGTGAAGACCAAGGGAGAAGGTGACCATGTATGGACCAATGACAGGGTTGCAGAATAAAATCAATCTTGCTGACATCTTTATCTTGGACTTCCAGCTTCCAGAATTATGAGAAATTACAATTGTGTTATTTAAACCACACTGTCTTTGGTAGTTTCTTATGCCAGCCCTAGTAAATTAATACACTATACAACTTGCAGTATGGTGTACCTGCTAAGAACATCCATTGCCAAGTCATGCTGTTTTTGTTCAAATCTTGGTTCTGTCATTTACTCCTTATGTGATTGTGGGATAATGACTTAATACTTAAATCTTAAGCACTTGTTTTTAAAATTATATAATAACTGAGACAATCTATTATGTAAGATTAATAGCATATGTGAGAGTCAAACAAATTTTACCCATTGTCATTATTATGACTCAATGGTCCCCTCTCATCTGTGGTTTCATTTTCCATGGTTTCAGTTACCCACTGTCCATTGTGGCCCAAAAATATGAAGTGGAGAATTTTAGAAATAAACAATTCAAAACTTTTAAATTGCATCCTGTTCTCAATATCATGAGGAAATCTCCTGCCATCCCACCAGGGTTATGAACCCACCCTTTGTGCAGTGCATTAACGCTGTCTACATTAGCCACTGAGTTGCCGTTTCCATTATGAGACTGACTGCTGTGGCACCTCAGTGCTTGTGTCCAAGTAACCCTTATTTGACTTAGTCATTCTATTATTTGTTATTGTTGCTCTCTTACTGTGCCTAATTTGTAAATTAAACTTCACTATAGGTATGTATGTATAGAAAAAAAAAAAGTATATATAAGATTCAGTTCTCTTCATGCTTTCAGGCAACCACTGGGGTTCTTAGAACATATCCTGCACAGATAAAAGGTGACTACTCTACTGTTATTATTTAGTAAAAATAGTTTTTCTGAAAACTGGAAAGATTACATGCCACAAAATATATTCTGGCATTCTAAAATTATCAGGTGTCACGTTATTATTAGCTCTATTTTAAATATTTGCGTTAACTCCAGATAATTAACAAGTATTATAGCTTCAGTGTGAATTGAAAAAATGATAAGATTATGTGACTGAAAAGTGAACAGGAAGAAGAGCAAGGGCAAATCACTTCTTCCACTTTTAGAAAATGTAACACCTGTATAGAAATCTCCATGACACAGATTAAATTAAAGAGGAAAAAACGATAGCAGGGAAGATAGAACACTGATTCACCACTGTGCTGCCAGTGTCCATTACTCTAATCAATAAAACCAGAGAGTAGGTCTTAAAAACTGTGATTTAATTAATTTCAAAAAAAAAAAAAGTTGTAGGGGGAGAAGGTGAGAGCATGTCGAAGATTCAGATTAAGAATACATTTCTGAAAATTATTTACTATAGAAAACAGTAAAATAATTTTTAAAGGGGCCTCACATACATAGGAAGTATAAAGTTGTTACTGCTTGAACTAATATATTATTATACACCCAGGATCTCAAAATATCTTTCGTGGTACAGACAATTTTGGTCCATAGCACACATAATCTCTTTTCTTTCATGTTGTTATACTCCATATGTACTCAGTTTTCAGGGTTATGATAGGATATTTTTCATATGTTCATTCCAATAAACTTGTTTTGAAGAGAATGCTTTTGGAAGGATAGAAAATAAATATGTTGACTTTACTTGTCTATAGATTTGTATTCATATGGATTTACGCAAGTAATATCATGATGTGACTGGTACAATAATGACTGCCCAAAAATCTCTATGTCCTAAGTTCTGGAAAGTGCAAATATGTTAGATTACATGGTAAAAGAGTATTAGGGTTGCAGATTGCTCTTCAGCTAATCTTGAGATACAAAAATTATCCTGATTACCTGGAAAAAGAACTCTCTCAATATAATGTAAGCCATGTATGTAAACTTACATTTTATAGTAGCAGCATTAAAAACCTAAGTTGACGCATCTATTTTAAATGCAGATAAGTTTATCATAAACATCATAAGAACTAAAAAGAAATCGCCTCTAAATATATAGATCAATGATGCTCAATCAATATAATGTAAGCCACGCATGTGAATGTACATTTTATAATAGCAGCATTAAACACATAAATTGACACAAATAAATTAAAACTAAACATATGTTTTACCTAACACAATATAGATGTGCCTTTGCTTTACTTATTTTTCCTAAACCATTTTAATTATTTTTAAAACTCAGGAACATACAGTGACAACATACACACAAATTCTCTTCCAACATCTATATCACTTCTCTTTCCTAGTTTGATCACTGAGCCACTGGTATGTTCATAATATTCTACTCTTCTCAAGTACACTGGCTCTTGAAATTCCCAATTATTTCACATATATGAAGTATGTCTACTTAGAGTTGCAGATCTGAGAGGTTAAACACTATTTATTCACTCAAAATAGCTCATGAAATAACTATTATATACCCCAAATTGTGGGTAGATAGGACCATCAGTGAATTTAACGGCTATTACTAATGCTGAAACATAGCACCTTTTTCAATTCAAATGTAGCTGCATATCTTTTGTTTGTTTGTTTGTTTTTGTTTTTTAAGAAAGGAACCAGAATTGTCAGGAAAGAAAATTGCTAAAGTTGACCTCTGTTGTAGTAAATGCATGTCTTCTTCATAAGCAGAAGACTGAGAAGCTTAATGTTAATCTGTAGGAAAGTAAATTAATGGTTTATTAATCTTACAATATTCAGACTAGTCTTCCTGTGGTGTCTGCAGATACTATTTTAGGGTGAAGAAGACAGTGGTAGAAATAGTAAAGTGTTATTCGAGGAGAATTTTTAACTGATGAGTACATTATATGTATATAATAATCAGAATCACTGGTGATGGTAGAATAATCACATGAATAACCTCAATTAATGACTTCTCTGTATCTCTATCCTTTGGCATGAAATGTTGTAGTCTTCTCCAACTCTGACACTGGTCATGCCATATGATTCATTTGGTCTAATGGAGTCTTAGCAAACATATAGAAGCTTAAAATAGATATATGTGTTTAGGCTTGTTCCTCACCACAGCTGCTAGGACATGGCTGGCCTAGTGTACTGTATGTTGAGGCACATGCCTGTGCACTAAGTTTCTTCAGTTGTCACAGCCAAGGCTATCCTAGATAACCTGACAACTAGTTTACTGCCAAATCTAGGAAAGTGCACTAAGAGAACAGCAGATAGTGGACCTAATAAAACTTTGGTTGATATGGCCAATTTTCCCATTTATGCCTGTAATGGTTAATATTGAGTGTCGACTTGATTGGATTGAAGGATGCAAAGTATTGTTCCTGGGTTTGTCTGTGCGAGTATTGCCAAAGGAGATTAACATTTGTGTCAGTGGACTGGGAAAGGCAGAACCACCTTCAGTCTGGATGGGCACCATCTAACCAGCTGGTAGTGTGGCCAGAATAAAAGCAGGCGGAAAAACATGAAAAGACTAGACTCCTTTAATCTTCTGGCCTACATTTTTCTCCCAGGCTGGATGCTTCCTGCCCTTGAACATTGAACTCCAAGTTCTTCAGCTTTGGGACTCGGACTGGCTTCCTTGCTCCTAGGATTGCAGACGGCCTACTGTGGGACTTCACCTAGTGACTGTGTGAGCCAATACTCCTTAATAAACTCTCTTTCATATATACATCTATCCTATCAGTCCTGTCTCTCTAGAGAACCCTGACTCATAAAATGTCCTAAAGTGGGCTCATAAATTTCTTAGATGGTAGATAAATATGTGTACTAAAATATGTTGTGTTTTGGGGATCAACCAGGGTTGAAAGGTAGTCACAGGCTTTTAAACAGAACCTTCACACCAGTTATTAAGGGCAATTCTATTTCTTGCTCACTATTTTCATCTGTTCTTCTAAGTCTGTTTTATATTCTGAAAGACAAAACTCAAGTTCACAATTCACTTTAGAGTTCTAAATGGTAAGTAAGATTGGCTGGGTAGGGCTTTCCCAAGAGAGAACCACATAGAAGTATGGCCGGCAGCAAAGAGAGAAGACTGTAGTTCTATTCTTCCAAGAGGTGAGACATCATTCTCCTCAGGCTTAGAACTAGTTGTAGCTGCTCACACAACAGATAATACAGCACACTCTTTTAGTTAAACTTACTGTTTCCAAGTCCTTGCAATTGTTGGTATAAGATTCTGGCTTATAATAGCTTCCAGTGAGTGTACCTCACAACTACATGCAGGAGTGTAACTAACACCAGTTTGGTGATGATAATGAGATCTACGTGGGGATTTGCAGGGTTAAGCTTGGCCCCAAGCTTCTTGTGAAAGAGGGAATGACTCTTAACCATCTTGCCTTTATAAACTAGGGATGAATTTTATTATGTCATTTCTAAGCTACTCATTCAAAGAGGAAGAAGAATGTCAGCCTGAAAAGCAGAAGAGGACATTATTTATTTAATGTATATAAATAATTACAAGGTGAAAAGAAGTCTTCACTGTCTAAAGAGAATATGACATATGGCTTCTCATATGTGATGCCACAGTAGCACCTGTGAATGTCAAGACATCATTCTAGAACTCTGGCCTATTTTCTCCACCTTTTACATTTATCACATCTTTAGAGATTTATAGTCTCTGAATTTCAGATTTTAAAAGTGTAGTGGCTATAACCATGAATAAAATATGCTGGTGTACAGGTTATTAATCTCTCCTGCTCTTCTGGCACTTGAGTAGGGTCTAGCTGAATTTAGATGATAGCATAGTCATTCTGTACTACCATTTCTATTTAAAATCCTTTATCACAACTTTTTAAAATAAACTTTCAGGTTTGTTTGGATACCTGCTCCAGAAATTTAGCAAGTCCATTTATTTTCTCAGTGATCTGAAAGACTGAAATGGGTAATAAGAAATGCTCACTCTTGAGAAAAAACAAATTCTATTTAAAATGTTAAGAAACTGGTATTTATGTCAGATGAGGAAAAGGGTAAGTATCAAATGCAACAAAATGCAATAAGATGCATTAAGTCAATTTTAATATACAGCAGATGGGGAGATATAAATTCTAAATGATTTTTAGGTGCAGTGCCTGAAGCATAACATGCTCATAGTTTTCCAAGTAAGATTAAATTTTAATAATATTTCCTTATAAGCATGCTAGAATCAAACTGATTTAGATTCTGGTACTATCACAAAGATAGTGTCAAATTTTCAATTCATTTTTACTTATTGTCAGTTATGAACTGCATATATGAATTTCTGTGTATTTAGTCTCCCTTCCAAGAGCATTCCATTATGTAAAAATAGATATACAATTATAATGCTAAAAGAAATACAGAATTATATGCAAATTTCTTGCATATTTTGAAAATATGATATGTTCCTTAATACAAGTTTGAAAATGTAACATAATGATACCTTACTAAAATGCTGTTTCTTTATGCATTTTTATATTGAAATATTCTAATTTTCTATAGCCAAAAGTAGCATCTAAACAAAATAAAATCTATAGAAATGCATGAGTTCGTGAGAAAAATTATGTATATTATTTCTCTTGTTTAAAGTGAAATCTATTTTATCAATGAGTTAGGTAATTTTAGTTCTATGTGTATTTTTTCAAATTCAAATTGGCCTTTTGGGCCAGGTGCGGTGGCTTATGCCTGTAATCCCAGCAATTTGGGAAGCTGAGGCAGGTGGATCTCCTGAGGTCAGGAGTTCAAGACCAGCCTGACCAACATGGAGAAACCCCATCTCTACTAAAAACACACAGTTAGCCAGGCGTGGTGGTGCATGCCTGTAATCCCAGCTACTTGGGAGGCTGAGGCAGGAGCATCACTTGAACCTGGGAGGCAGAGGTTTCAGTGAGCTGAGATTGTGCCACTGTACTCCAACCTGGCAAAAAAAGCAAAAACCCTGTCTCAAAAACAAACAAACACAAAAAATGAAATTGACCTTTTGCTGGTTGAATATGTATTTCTATCCTCTTAAACAGCTTCTGAATATACTGTCAATCAGCATTTGGAGTAATCATGCTTTATTTATTAAGGACAACTGAAACCATCAGATAAAATAATTTACCGTTCTATTATTGCTTTTGTTTAGAAGGTAGTAAAGTTCAGAAATGCTGTTATAAGAAAACATCTATACCATAGACTTTAATAAAACGGCATTCTCTTGTGTTTCTACATATTTCAGAACCTCTTGTTTTATTGTCTCTTATTTTCAAACCCACTCTTCTGAGATGTAGAACTGGGGTACCACAAACTACATTTCTTCATTTCCAGCTGTTAGGTTCCATGAAGCAGGGGTAGTGGCAAGGGACTGGAAGTCTAGAAGTGGGGACTTTCTTCTGCTGGCTTCAATTCTCAGCCATGCTTCTTCAACCTGGCAGGATCTTTTGTTACAGCAATAGCATCTAATTTCAGTTTGCGGTTTTCCATATGCTTCCAGAATCAGCGTTATCTCACTCCCTCTTGGAAGCTAGCAGCCAGCCAGCCAGCTCCTCCTCCCCAGTGGTCTGGAAGGGTTATAGCTCCATAGATCCTATATTTGAACATGTGAAATTCGAGATTCTACCTGAGTTTGCAGTGCTCCTCCCCAGAGAGCTCTGAATCCCTGTTCTGCAAGGTCCCTCCTCCAAACAGTGAAAACCTAGGCAGGCATGGCGGCTCACGCCTGTAACCCCAGCACTTTGGGAGGCCGAGGCGGGCAGATCAACTGAAGTCGGGAGTGCGAGACCAGCCTGACCAACATGGAGAAACCCCATCTCCACTGAAAAGAAAAAAAAGTAGCTGGGTGTCGTGGCGCATGCCTGTAGCCCCAGCTATTCCGGAGGCTGAGGCAGGAGAATTGCTTGAACCCCAGAGGCAGAGATTGTGGTGTGTCGAGATCTCGCCATTGCACTCCAGCCTGGTCAACAAGAGTGAAACTCCATCTCAATAATAATAATAATAATAAGTAATAATATCATGAAAACCTCTTCCCTGTCTTTCTTCTGTCCTATTTTCTGTAATTACTACCTCTGTTATATTATAGTATGCACCTTTATACCTTTCCAGTTCTCCAATACCTAGTTAACAGTTCCTTCACTTTTCTGTTAGTATAACTGGAGTGGATTGTGTCTCCTGACTGGATCCTGACTATTATCCCTATGAATCAAGAAATGGAATATGAATGGTATAACTGGGAGTGAGAACATAACGTAATCATGCCTGAACCTTATTCATTTTTTTTGGATCACAAATAAAAACATAAAAACAGGTACATTGGCATGCAGCCTTCATGAGAGAAAAGAAAAGTTTTGGAACAATTGGCTTTTTTTGAGATTAGAGTAGGCTGAAAGAAAGCTTACAGTAAAAGTGTGATGATAGGAATCACATATAGAACGTAAGTAAAACCGATTTCCGAAGAGAAGGTACAGAAACAAAGAGCCCTTATTATAAACACAACTACATAAGGATTAAAACACTTAGGTTCTATCTTTAATCATAGATATGCTTACAATGTGGAGATCTTGAGATTGTTGAGAAAGTACTAAAGTAAATGAAAGGGTAAGAATTGAGACATAATGAGCTGATCATGGATCTAGACCCTATTTCTAGATGTTTCTTTAATATATATTATATTTCGGGGATAAAAAGGATTAACTGATTACTCACAGATTATAGATAATACATTGTAAAATTTAAATTTCTTCTAATCTCAGGAGTTTATAATCTGGATAATAGTATTTACTTAACCTTTAATGTAAATTGAAATTCAAGACTAGCAAAATTTTTTTTAAAAATCAGTAGCTATCATATAGTGATCTTTTTTTGTAGGCACTCTATTAAGTGCTTTGCATACCTTATTAAATATAGTCTGAGAAACTTAATAAGAAATGTATTGTTATTACTATTTTCAAAAGAGTTTTAGATATATAAAATAACTTATAGAAGATCTCATGGTAGTTGACAATTGGAACAGAACGTTTTTTGTTTGTTTTATTTATTTATTTTTAAACTGCAAAGTTTATGTTTTTCAAAATTATTTTAAAATTTATTTTTTAATTGTATGGCTAAGAATAAATCAAAAACATTTTGTGATTATTGTAAAATCTATTATCAATAACTCAACTGATTCCAGTAAATGAGCAGCTTCTCTGACAGAGTAGTCTCCTATTAGTCCTGATAATCTTAATGTGGACCTGTTCTCAGTGTTCCTCTCTTGCCTAAATGCAAAGCCTGTTTCTCATTTCCTAAGGCTTCTTTTCTGTAGCTATTCTAGGAATCCTACTTTTGATTATATTACTATATTCAGTGAGGTTAGCCAAGAAGAGGAGCTACAGTCTTCTGTGTAATCTAACCAAACACCTAAACTGGGCTTTTAGGTCCAAGAACTGTAGTAGGTCACAAAATATAAAATAAATCTTATTATCATTCCTTTACTTATGTGACAAATGTTAAGCTTAGTGCTTATATAATTCTCTTGATGGTAAATGCTGTAAAAAGTCAATATAGTTGAGAGTGCCAAAGCTAGGCTTTATAATGTTGCTTAGACTAGATTTGACTTTGTATTGATAAATCACTATATCAATTAAACATAAATTTTGTATTGATAAAAATATTATATCAATTAAACATAAATTAAGTACTTATAGATGAAGGCTATTACATTGAGAACTCTATTATTCTGTTTTCACACTGCTGTAAAGACATAACCTAGACTGGATAACTTATAAAGGAAAGTGGTTTAATTGACTCACAGTTATACATGGCTGGGGAGGCCTCAGGAAACATACAGTCATGGCAGAAGGCAAAGGGGAAGCAAGGACCTTCTTCACATAGCAGCAGAAGAGAGAAGAATGAGGAGTAAAGGAGGAAGAGCCCCTCATAAAACCATCAGATCTCATGATAATTCACTTGCTATCATGAGAACAGCATGAGGAAAACTGCCCTCATGATCAAATTCCAACAATGTCTCTCTCTAGACAAGTGGGGATTATAGTAATTACAATTCAAAATGAGATTTGGTTGGGGACACAGCAAAATCATATCAGTATGCCCCTGTACCCTCCCAAATGTCATGTTCTCACATTTCAAAACAGTCATACCTTTCCAAGTCAACAATTCTTAGCTTATTCTAGCATTAACCCAAAAGTCTGAGTCCAAAGTCTCATCTGAGACAAGGCAAGTCCGTTCTACCTACAAGCCAGTAAAATCAAAAGCAAGTGAGTTACTTCCAAGATACGATGGTAGTACAAGCATTGAATAAATGCTCCAATTCAAAATGGAGAATTGGACAAAACAAAGGGGCTACAGGCTCCATGCAAGTCCGAAAACCAGGGGGCAGTCATTAAACAAATAATCTTTTTTGACTCCATGTCTCATATCCATGTTATGTGGTACAAGGGGTGGGCTCCCATGGACTTGCACATCTGTGTCCCTGCAGCTTAGCAGGGTACAGCCTCCCTCTCAGCTGCTTTCACAGGCTGGTGTTGAGTGTCAGCACCTTTCCCACCTGCACCATCTAAGCTGTGGGTGGATCTACCATTCTGGGATCTGGAGAATGGAGTCCTTCTTCTCATAGCTCCACTAGGCAGTACCCCAGTGGGGATTCTGTGTATGGGCTCCAACCCCACATTTCCCTACCGCACCGCCCTAGCAGAGGTTCTCCATGAGGGCCCCGCCCCTGTAGCAGATTTTTGCCTGGATATCCAGGCATTTACATACATCCTCTGAAATCTAGGCGGAGGTCTCCAAATCTCAATTCTTGACTTCTCTGCATCCACAGACCAAACACCAATTGGAAGCCACCAAGGCTTGGGGCTTGCACCCTCTGAAGCAATGGCCTGAGCTGTATCTTGGCCCCTTTTAGCCATCGTTGGGATGCAGAGCACCAAGTCCCAAGACTGAACAAAGCAGCCAGGCCCTGTGCTGGGCCCACAAAAGCATTTCTTCTTCCTTGGCCTCCAGGACTGTGATGTGGGGGGCTGCCATGAAGACCTCTGACATGCCATGGAGATATTTTCTCCATTGTCTTGGCAATTAACATTTGGCTCATTACTTACGCAAATTTCTGCAGCTGGCTTTAATTTCTCCCCAGAAAATGATTTTTCTTATCTATCTCATAGTCAGGCTGCAAACTTTTATGCTCTGCTTTCCTTTTAGACATAAGTTCTAATTTTAAACCATCTCTTTGTGAATTCATATAACAGAACTTTTTTTTTTTTTTTTTTTTTTTTTTGAGATGGAGTCTTGCTCTGTCACGCAGGTTGGAGTGTAATGGTGCGATCTTGGCTCACTGCAAGCTCTGCCTCCTGGTTTGACACCATTCTTCTGCCTCAGACTCCCAAGTAGCTGGGCCTACAAGGAACCCACCACCATGCCCGGCTAATTTTTTTTTTTTTTTGTATTTTTAGTAGAGTCAGGGTTTCATCATGTTAGCCAGGATGGTCTCAATCTCCTGACCTCATAATCTACCCACCTCAGACTCCAAAGTGCTGGGATTACAGGTGTGAGCCATCATGTCTGGCCATAACTGAACATTTTTAGGAGCACCCAGATCAACTCTTGAACACTTTGCTGCTTAGAGATTTCTTCTGCCAGAGAACCTAAATCATCTCTCTCAAGTTCAAGTTTTGCAAATCTCTAGGGCAGGGGTCAAATGCCACCAATCTCTTTGTTAAAACATAGCAAGAGTGACCTTTGCTTCAGTTCCCAATAAGTTTCTTATCCTCATCTGAGACCACCTCAGCCTGGACTTCATTGTTCACATCACTATGAGCATTTTGGTCAAAATCATTCAACAAGTCTCTAGGAAGCTCCAAACTTTTCCACATCTTCCCATCTTTTTCTGAGGCCTCCAAACTATTCCAATCTCACCTGTTACTCAGTTCCAAAGTCACTTCCACATTTTCAGATTATTTTAATAGCAGTGCCCCACTCTCTTGGTACCAATTTAGTATATTATTCCATTTTCACACTGCTGTAAAGAAATAACCAAGACTGTGTAATTTATAAAGGAAAGAGGTTTAATTGACTCACAGTTCCACATGGCTGAGGAAGCCTCAGGAAACTACAATCATGGCAGAAGACAAAGGAGAAACAAGGACGTTTTACACATGGTTGCAAGAGGGAGAAGAGCAAGGAGCAAAAGGGGAAGTGCCCCGTGTAAAACCATCAGATCTTGTGAGAATTAACTCACTATCACAAGAACAGCATAGAGGAAGTGTTCCCATGATCAACCTCTCATTACGTCTTTCCAAAGACTGTGGGGATTATGGAGATTACAATTCAAGATGAGATTTGGGTGGAGACACAGCCAAATCATATCATGAACTATGAATTATACAGCAGAAAATTAACAGTCATGGAGTTGAGTTTACACTCAATGTAGTAGCTAAAAATGCAAAGTCAATTTTGCCAAATTAAATGCCATAACTTCCCTGAGATAAATAATCTCTTGATATTGCATGTCAATACATTGATTTTCCTGTTACCATGTGCAAACATGATCTTTTTCACAAAAATAATAGTTATATTGTTTTCCCTTGACCTTTTTTTTTTGTTTTTTTTGTTTGTTTGTTTGTTTGTTTGTTTTTTGACAGGATCTGTCTCTGTTGCCCAGGCTGTAGTGCAGTGGTGTGATCACAGCTCATTGCAGCTTTGACCCCCCAGGCTTAGCTGATCCTCCTACTTCAGCCTTGAAAATGTCTGGGACTACAGGTGAATGCCACCACACCTGGCTATTGTGTGTGTGTGTGTGTGTATACTTTTTTTTTCCTTTTGTAGAGACAGGTTTTCACCATATTGCCCAGGCTGGTCTCAAACTCCTGTCTCCAAGTGGTCGGCCTGCCTTAGCCTCCTAAGGTGCTGGGATTATAGGCATGCACCATGCCTCATCAACCAGAATATTTTTTATGTTGTGCGTAATCACCCTAAAAGTGAACTGAAATCCCTTTTATTCATATCTAAGTACACTCAAAGCAATTAACTAGGCTGCCTAATTTTTCTAGCCGAGACAAAGGAAACACACTTCTACTTAAACACGTGCAAACACGCACTCTCATTTATACCAAAGACACACATAAGTGGTACTATATAAAAGACATTAACAATTCTTCAAGTTTCTTTCCTAATTTGAAGTAGACATATCTTAGGACAGAACACAGACAATAGAATTGCCCAAGTAAACTTAAGGGTACTTCTGTTGTTACTACATCTGTTACCCTAAAGAGAAGAATAAAATATGTTCTTTTCCTCATAATTTGAAAATATAAGAACATGGGCACTTCATGAACTGTGTAGTGTCTTGAACTTGGATTTTCAAAAGTGTTGTATGATTCAATCATTTTTATTTATAATGATAAAACAAGTAAAGAAAAGTAGCAAAATGATTTCAAAATCAGTTTCTCTCAACTATAAGGAGGTCGTTGATGGCCATGTACTTCTCATCACAGACAGGGACATCAGGCTTTCACCAAAAGACAGGCAATAAGAAATGCTACCAAGGATGTGGAGAAAAGGGAACCCTCATACGCTGTTGGTGGGAATGTAAGTTAGTACAGCCTTTATGGAGAACAGTATGGAGCTTCCTTGAAAAACTAAAAATAGAACTACCATATGATACCGCAATGCCACTGCTGAGTATATTCCCAAAAGAAAGGAAACAGGTATATCAAAGAGATAGCTGCATGCCCATGTTTATTGCAGCACTATTTACAAAACCAAGATTTTGAAGAACTCTAAGTGTCCATCAGCAGACAAATTGATAAAGAAAATATGGTACATATATACAATAGAGTTCTGTTCAGCCATAAAAATATGAGAACCTGTCATTTGCCACAACAGTGATAGAACTGAAAGATGTTATATTAAGTGAAATAAACCAGGCACAGAAATAACATTATGTTAACTGAAATAAACTTCATACATTTTCACTTGTTTATGGGAGCTAAAAAAATTTAAAACAATTTAACTCATTCATCAAGATAGAGAGAATGATGACTATTGGAGGCTGAGAAAGGAGGTGAGTGAGGATGGTTAATGGGCACAGAAACATAGAGAGAATGAGTAAAATCTAGTATTTGATAGCACAATAAAGTGATTACAGTCAATAATAACTATACATTTTAAAATAACTAGAGGAGCATAATTTTTGTAGTTTTGTAATACAAAGTTATTAGTTTTGTAATACAAAACATTTTTGAAGTTTTGTAATACAAAGAAATGATAAATGGTTGAGGTGATGGATTTCCTGTCTACCCTGATGTGGTTGTTATGTATTATATGTCTACATCAAAATATCTCATGTACCCTCTAAATACATACACCTACCAGGTACTCACAATTTTTTTTTTTTTTTTTTTTTAGTGATGGTGACATCATCCATTTTCAGGTGTGTTTTGTTTTCATTTTTGTTTTTGTTGAATTTACTGTTTTATAAATATCTAACCAAACAGTGTTTAGAGGGCAATGAAATGCTATATGCAAGCAATAATAAGCAGTAAAATGATAATCAACCAACACTGCTAACTGTACTTTACCCAGAAGCAAGCATTAACACACATCATAAGCTCCTCATGCCACCTCTCCCTACCTCCATATTGGGCAGGCTCTTCCGATTGCCTAGAATTCATTTTGTTTAAAGATTTCTTAATTACCTTTCAAAATACAACCTAAGCATATTCTCTGGAAACCATTTTGTTGTTATTGTTGTTCTTTTTCTGGCCGAAGGCAAAAATACTACCTCTTTTGACCACCAGTATGCTTTCTGCATACTGTGATTGCAATACTTCACAGCAATTATTTATTTATTTATTTATTTATTTATTTATTTATTTATTTATTTAAGACAGAGTCTCCCTGTGTTGCCCAGGCTGGAGGGAAGTGGCGCAATCTCAGCTCACTGCAAGCTCTGCTTCCCGGGTTCACGCCATTCTCCTGCCTCAGCCTCCTGAGTAGCTGGGACTACAGGCGCCCGCCACCACACCCGGCTAATTTTCTTTTTTTTGTATTTTTAGTAGTGACTGGGTTTCATAGTGTTCGCCAGGATGGTCTCGATCTGCTGACCTCGTGATCCGCCCGCCTCGGGCTCCCAAAGTGCAGGGATTACAGGCCTGAGCCATCGCGCCCGGCCAATTTTTTATTTTTTATTTTTTGAGACAGAGCCTCACTTTGTCGCCCAGGCTGGAGTGCAATGGCGCAATCTCGGCTCACGGCAACCTCTGCCTCCTGGGTTCAAGCGATTCTCCTGCCTCAGGCTGCAGAGTAGCTGGGATTACAGGCACTCAGCACCACGCCTGGTTAATTTCTGTATTTTTAGTAGAGACAGGGTTTCGACATGTTGGCCAGGGTGGTATCCAACTTCTGACCTCAAGTGATCTACCCGCCTCAACCTTTCAAAGTGCTGGGATTACAGGCATGAACCACTGTGCCTGGCCCAGCAATTATTTATGTAAATATCTCTCTCCCTGACCAGTTTTTCTATTTTGTCAGGGCACCTCCAGACCCAGTCCCTATCTATCTTGTTCCTCAGAACCTAGGACACTGCCTCTGTTACATATTGAAAACACTTAAAACATCTGTTAAAAAAATGAATACATAGAAATGCAAGTAAATGAGAAAAATGCATAAGCTGCAAAAGATGATTTGAATTATCTTTGCAAGTCTTAAGAAACATAATTGCATTTTTATATCAGAAAGATGCTAAAATATAATGTATTTTCTGTAATTTTACAATAGATTTATTTATCTCATTTCTTTTCAACATGTTTCATATTTATTCGCACTTTCCCTCCAATAAATTGAATTGACATGCAATAGTTTTGCTTTTATTAACTCTTATGTAATTTGGATCTGATATTATTTAAAAATAATCATTGTAATAAATTTGTATCATTTTCTGCTTTTGGAAAATCAGTGAAAAAGAATATCAAGTCACTAAACCTCTTTTTCTTGAAAAAAGCAAACAGTCAAGGACGTATCCTCAGACTGTAGACAATATGAAAGAGGAAAGAACATACTGCACATGAAATGATTTGAGTCCCAGTTCTGGTTTATTTCATCACTAATAAGAAAATTCCGACTGATATCCCATTATGAACAGTTCTTCTGTGCCGACTTTAGATGAAAGACTGTGAGATTAGACCCTGAGGCAGATTGTCTCCAAACCATGCAAGGACACCTGGTGCACCACAAATAATTTAACTGGCCACATTTTGAGCCTTCTTGCTAATGTTGCAGTATATCATTTTCATGCTTCCTGTTACCAGTGAAAGAACTGTGGTAGCAGGTTGAAGGTAAAAATCTGGAAGGAAAAATGTACAAAGAATGACCTAGCCAAAATTTTTGCTTCTACAAGAGCTATTCAGATTTTAAAAGTAGGCTCCTTATGCTCAGTTAACCTTGCTCACCAACTACTCCCCAATCCTACTTGCCTTCCAAATTCTAATTACCTACCACACAATTTGGTAACTAGACCATGATGTATTGAAACTTTTGACCTTTTCCTTCAACACAGATGTCTAAGAATAAAGAAAAAAATCTAGAAAATGTTTATTCAGAGCTGTTTTCCCTGTCTCCTTTTTTTGTACACTTAAAGTTATTTTTAAAGTGTGTTGTTTACACAAATTAGAAGGTAAGGGGTAAATGGCAAAGAAAAGAATTTTTGTGCTGGCGAGTTTTTGAGAAGCGGTCCTGACCCTGATCCCACACAGACTCACAGGTAGGATCATAGAATTCCCGTACAATTTTTTTGGATCAGACAACAGAAGGAAGATTGCATAGCTTTTTAAATTACCGATAATGCAGAAAATATTTAGAATTCCCTGAACATTCTGAACATTGCATCACAACAAAAGGAATATTTGTGTGGGGTGTGCACACAGAGGTGCTCTTCTCTATTTGAGTTTGTAGAGTATGATTTTGTCTTTTAGTAGGACACAAAATTTTTATTTTTTATTCTTTTCTGATTCTCCCATCCAAGCAGTTGGCAGACCCTAGATAATTCTCTAGTCTGAAATCTGACTTACCCTTATTTTTCCCAGTGTCATCATCATGACTAATGAGGTTACATATACTTTCCTCTTGTGGCCCTAAATCAGCTAAGAGTGTGTCACATATCCAAGTGTTTCCTCATCAGGTTCCCAGTGAAAAATGTGCATTATTTTTTGTTTATAAAAGCTTCTATGCATTCTACATAAAATTCTTGCTGCTTGGTATTTTATTAGCCATATTTTATAATCTGGTCCCTACTTACTTTTCCAGTAGTATTCTAGTGGTATGATATAAAGGATATTTTCCAAAAGTATCCTTTATATCGTATTAGATTGTGATTAGGTTTAATATAATGTCTATGAATGCACCTTCATTCTCTTTCATTGGCCAAGTATTCTCTCAATTCTCTCTCTCTCTCTCTCTCTCATATCTAGTTATCCTACAAGATCTAGATCAAATTCAATCTATTTCACAGTTTTGTCAAATACTGTCTCGGAACTGATTTCTTTTTTTTTTTCGAATTTTGCATATTCTCTCTCTCTCTCAATCTCATTATGCTTCAACATCTAGATCAAGTTCAATCTATTTCATAGTTTACTCAAACACTGTCAAGGAACTGATTTCTTTCTCTTTTTTTAACTCCTGCCTATACACGTCTTTTATCCATTATTGTCATTGTCATCACCATTTTTTACCATCAATATTTACCTTTTATCCTCTCTATCATATTATAAAATTTTTTGCAGCAGAAGTGACACTTAGACAACATTTAGGGCAGTTCATCTTCAAGTGACTAATCTGGTGTTATTCATACAGAAATTATTCAATATGTCTCATTGAATGAATGAAAGTCAATTGATTTTTTTGTTTCACTAATAACAGCTTAAGACTTGCAGAGCTCAGAAACTGATGGAGAAATTTTCTCTTTACATGTGCACTTAAATAAATAGGCGTATCTTTTCCTTGCCTTTCTCCTCTTGAGGCACATCCATGGCCACCAGAGTCAGCAACAGCAAAAGCAAGAGCAGCAGCAGGTTTCCTGTGTTTAACATTGCAGGCAGCAGGTACGATCTTTGGCAAGAAGCAGATTCCAGTAGAGCATAGAGTGGTGCTACTGCGCAGCTGAAACAGATTACCCATCAAAGCATCTTCCTCTTTTTTTCCATTTGGCTTTTGTCAGCAATTGGCAAAGCTCCACACAGTAAGAACATGTTAAAAGAAGAGGGAAAGTAATGAGAAATAATTAGAGGTGGCTTGTTGCCAACATATGTCTGCGTTTGAGAAGAGAAGAAGCTGTTGGACAATATTAGAGAAGCAATTCCAGGCCCCAAATCTAAATGAATATTGCTGGGGAGGATCTATATGATAATATAGTAAAAATATAAATATTCCCTAAATTACCATTTATTAATGAATGGAGCATATTTTCTAGAAGCCATAATACAGTGGGTTGGTAGCTGAAGAATTGACATATGGAACTGAGAACCATGAACTCACTCTTTCTTTCCCTCTGACAATTCGCTCATTAATGCACAGCCAGGAAACCTGGAAAATGTGTGATTTCACTGAGTTGGAGAGACATGAGAGTACTGTCAGCTGCTGAGCTTTTGTTCCTTTGTTCACCCATATTAAAATGATGGAAGGGAAGTGGGGATGAGGCTTCTTTCTTCCTAAGCCCAATGGTCTAAAGGATTTGTTGGACATCTGCTTACCTATTGTTGGTTTTGAAATGTTTCTTCTCATGTTTGAAAGCAGGAACACATTAGACTACCACATTGGGTATCAAGGATATTAGATGACTAGCTAGTTGCTTCTGTGAGTAAATGATAACTGGAAATGATGGAGAAATCAGGGGAAAAAAAAAAACTATCAAATACTTATTTCACAACTGGAGGTTTTTGTTCATAAATAAGGTATCTCACAACTCAAGTTTCCCTTTAAGTTCAAATCAGACAGTCATATGTGGGGACTTCAGTGGGATACTACAGCTCTGTTTTAGGAATTTTAGCAGTAAACTGATTTTTAGTGAGCAAACTGAGACTGATTAAACTGAAAGAGTAATATATAAATTAACCATAGAAACATCAAAACATGGCCGAGTGTGGTGGCTCACACCTGTAATCCCAGCACCTTGGGAGGCAGAGGCAGGCGGGACAATTGAGCTGAAGAGTTGAAGACCATCCTAGATAACATAGAAAGACTCAACCTCTGCAAAAAAAAAAAAAAGAAAAAGAAAGAAATTTTTAAAATTAGCTACATACACCAGTAGTCCCAGCTACTCAGCAGGCTGAGGAAGGAGAATACCTAGAGCCCAGGAGTAAAAGGCTGCAGTGAGCCATAATTGCGCCTCTGCACTGTAGCCTTGGAAACAGAGCAGAACCTTGCCTCAAAGGAAAAAAAAAAAAAATCAAAATCTCATTAGATGCAGCGGTGTCATCCTTTTGATCTGAAAACAAAATAGTTATTATGAGGAGCATCTTTAAATATCTTTATCTCAGCAAGTAAGGTATTTGTAATCTATGAAAATCTACTTGAAGAGTCATAATAGTAAATAATTGTACATATATTTATATATTTAAATATTTATTCACACACTACATATAAACAATAAATAGTATTATATATAAAAAATATATACTATAAATTGTATGTATAGTTTTGCTATAAATACTAAGGAAAACAAAGAGAAGCAGCCTGTTTATTGCTCTATTTATTTCTTGCTCTGGGTCCCTGAGTATGTAACCTTCATTAGAGCAGAAATATATTCAAATGGTGATTTCTTTCCACAATGTCACTACCTGGGTCATCAGCACAATCGAAAACAATTTGTAATTAGCATCTCAAATGATCTGAGAAATGAAGCCACCACGTAAATGGGAGGGATTCCTAAGGGACTTTCCTCTTCTCCAGTGAATTGCCTTCCCAATCAATTTCCAAATATTTAAAGAGATATAAATTCATTCATAATTTATTCTCAGTTGTGTCGTTTATAGAATGGAGGCCAGATGTAGTAAACAATTTGATCCTTAAAAACTCTATGCATGAAGGCACATGCATGCACACACACACACACACAGACACAGAGAGAGAGAAAGAGAGAGAGAAAACACTGTCTTATATATCGACACACCTTGTACTCTGGACAGGAAAGGAGAACAATACAGATGGAGGAGATTTAAATTTTCTTAACTTAAGTTTTAATAGCATCAAGCAATGAAGCATGCCATGCTCCCTGATGGGGCTATAATGAGAGAGATAAAAAATTAAAAGATAAAAACATCAGGTGAGAAGATGGGCAAATTACATAAGTAAAATTTTGGCTTTCTAACCAATTTCTTTTTTTTTTTTCTACATTTAAACGCTCACCCACGTCCCACATCCTTTTTTTTCCTATGAATTTTGCTCTTATTCTAATGAGGCCATTACCAAGGCTGATTAAATCCAAGGTTAACCTGAAAACCATTGCCCATTTGCTTCTAATTATTTCACCAAAGACTGGTAAAGCCTTCAGTCCAAACATCATTTTATTATTAAGAAAAAAAATGTCAGAGGCTGGTCAGGGTGTCCAGAGGCCAGAATAAATTATGGTAGAAATCAAGATCTCAATTTCATAATTGAAATCACTATTAAAAAACATTCCTCATAAATTTTTTGAGATTCATTGCCTTCTCATACTGAAACTAAAACAATATATGCAGGCACAGAAGTTAATTATTGTACCCATTGTTTTCTAACTAAATTCCTTTGAATTCTATTATAAACCAATGAATTATTATTTATTTATTTGCTTTTTGCCTATACTTCTCTTTGTGTGAAGTCTTTTATGTTTATCTTATTTCTTCAACTTAATAAACGTATGCCATATCTATTACTATAGTTACATTTAACAGATAAAAAAATTGAGACTGAGGGAGGTTATGTATCTTAACCATAGTTATCTGGCTAATTAATAAGTTGCTATTGTTGTGTTTGTGTGTAGGTGTGGGTGCATATGATACAAAGCATGTAACATAAAATCTATCATTTTAACCATTTATTAATGTACAGTTCACTAGTCTTAAATATATTCACATTGTTGTGAAACAAAACTTTTTCATCTTGCCAAACTAAAATTCTATATCCATTAAACAACTCCTCCTCTTTTTTATTCCCCCAGTACCTAGTTACCAACACTTTCCTTTCTGTTTCTACAAATTTTACTACTTTAGATCCCTTATATAAGTGGAACCCTCCAGTATATACCTTTTTGTGACTGGTTTATTTTACTTAACATAATGTCCTCAAAGTTTGTCCATGCTGTAGAATATGACAGGATCTCCTTTTGTGAGACAGTGTAATATTTCATGATATTTATGTATCGCACTGTGTTTATCAACCTATCCATGCATGAATATTTGGGTTGGTTCTGCTTCTTGGCAAATATCTTTTTGAGAGCCTGCTTTCAATTCTTTTGGATATATACCCAGAACTAGACTTACTGCATAATATGGTAGTTGTATTTTTAATTTTTGAGGAACCTCCTTACCACTTTCCACAGTGGTTGCATCATTTTACAATTTTACTACCAGCGCACAAGGGTTCTAATTTGTCCACCTTCTCACCAATACTTGTTATTTTCTGGGTTTAGTAGTAGCCATCCTAGTGTGTGTGTGTGTGTGTGTGTGTGTGGTTTTTATTGGCATTTCTTTGATTAGGATATTGAGCATCTTCTCATATGCTTACAGCTGATGCTTTTAACCTTGAACTCAGGCTGTCTGACTCCAGAGCACATATTTTTTGGTACTAAACTGTGCTTTCTGTATGATTCTAGTTTTTCCTATTTCTCTAGGTTATTTAGTTTATTGGAAATGTTAAAAAATATACTTCCTAATTCTATATCCTATTTATAGGCTCTGTTCATTTTTTTATTACCATATTACTTATTATGGAAAATTTTTATTTTAATTATATCGGGAAATAGCTAAACCAATCGTTTAAAATTCTGAGCACCAATAAGTTGCAAGGACCTAGAATTTGTAATGAATATTTTTCTGTATCCTTTTCTTATGATTTTCAGGAATGTTAACTTATGAAACAGTTATCTCTTTTAAAATACAACTTTATATACCTTTGTGTTTGGAAACTACAGTTTCCCATTTCTCTTTATGACTATTTACACTGTAAAGACTACAATTACAGAGGATAGATGCAACTAAAATAGGATGATACAGAACAGACTCACCAAATTAACTCAGGTTCTTCATTTCCTGTGAAGAAGAAATGTCTTCAAGCTAAATATTTGTAGCCATAGTTTATAATTCAATATATGTGATCATTTCTACTACCATCGTCTGAGTAACATGCTGACCAAGAGCTATGGTGTTTATCCCAAATCTATAAATGCCACCTCCAGTTAATTCTTTTCTTATTATAAATAAGTTATTTAGATAAATCTTATGTAAATACATAAAACATGAAAAGATAAATGAAAACAACTACCATTTTAATTAAAAACTAGATTGAATGTTTTAAAAATATTTAATAAAAACCAATTGCCAAAAAGAAAATTAAAATTTGAGCTTAAAAATGCAAAACTGTATAATGCTATAAATATTTGAAAAAAATATCAAATTTTTATAATTAATTTTTTTCTATATTTTACATACCTATTCTACTTTATGAGAATCAAATTCAAATTATATATTATGTTTTATGGGTATGATTTATAAAGGACTTTGTGACTCAACATCAAATACTTGACTCCTTTTCAAAAGATTATCAGCTAAGTGCTTATACATTAATGAAAGAAAATGAAGCATATACGAATCACTTCTTTTTAAAGTCTTAGTCTTACTTGATTTTTTTTTTTTTTTTTTTTTTTGAGATGGAGTCTTTCTCTGTTGCCAGGCTGGAGTGCAGTAGTGCGATCTCGGTTCACAGCAACCTCCGCCTCCCGGGTTCAAGTGATTCTCCTGCCTCAGCCTCCCAAGTAGCTGGGACTACAGTAGGTCCCACCATGCCCAGCAAATTTTTATATTTTTAGTAGGGACAAGGTTTCATTATCTTGACTAGGATAGTCTCAATCTCTTGACCTCATGATACACCGGCTTCAGCCTCCCAAAATCCTGGGATTACAGGCATGAGGCACCATGCCTGGCCTTACCTGACTTCTTAATCAACAACCAAATAATTTCACTGCTTGCTTTGGGCGAAAATAAATTTTGATATAAATGCTCAAGAATCATATCTTTCTTGATCTCATTGTGCCTCTGTCTCTATTTTTATCTCTTCCTGTCTAAATATCTAGATACAGATGTAGATATAATATTTGTATCTATATACACAATGTATCCTATGCATATGAAAAGGTACTCACTCCATCCGTGCTATCGGAACTTGACTAATTTGCTTATGAGAAATCACATAAATGACTATTCATTCTTACTAGAGTTAAGGTATAAACTGCAAGATTTCTATTAATGTAAAATTAAGTTCAAGAGTCAAGCTGGCACTAGCAATGATGTATTCAAATTATATAGTGCAGATGAGTCAGTCCTGATATTACATTAATTAGTTTTAAAAATATCTGAAACCAACTTGAATCCTCAATGGAATTACAGCATTAGCAAAGATCAACTGGGTCTTACAGTGAACACTGGTGACCAATTTTTATAAAGCGGTATTTTTTTCTCTCATAAACCTACATGCCTCAGTTTTCTCATCCATAAAATAGCATAAACATAATTCATAGGAATGTTTGAATATTAAGTCAGTTAGTACATATAAAGGGCTTAGAACATACATTAGTGTACTATATGTGCTAGATGATTATTTCCACGCCAGAACACAGCAAACAGAATGTACCTTTATAGATATTCACAACAGATTGTCAATAGAGAAAAAAATAGTGACCGAATAACTTGACCTCTTATGCCTCCAAATATACTGAACTCAAGATCCTACTTTATAGGTATGTACATGTGACAAAATATGTGCAGTAATTAATATTTTGAGAGAGAGTAAAAATGTGTCAAAAGAAGAGAGCCTACATTTGTCCTTGTAGTTTCTCATCATTACAACTTAAACAGATCACATTTTTACTCCCTTTATCATGAAAAATTGGAAAAGACATAAGTTTTTAGAGCATTTCTTCTAAGATTCTAAAATAAAACAACTTTAATTTAAAATGTCTTGTAACACTTCAAAAAATTGAGCACTTATTAACCAAAATAATAAGATCAGCTAAATTTCTGTGAACCCCTTTATATATGTGTGGAAAAAATGTCAGACTTGTGCTGCTTCTCCAGTCAGCTCTTTCTACCTTTGTTCTGTGTTGGATCTGAATTAATTTTTATGAAATATTCTCCCAAGTTGGCACTGTCGATGTAGTCTACATAATTTCCCCCTGTAAACTTTTGTAATCATTATTCTAGCTCGGAGTTGCAGATGTTAATTTCTTGTGTTTTTCCCTTCCACAAAGCTATATTCTCCCAGCAGCAAAGCTCTGAGAATTCCATTGCTTTTGCTCACCATCTTTTCTCATCACTGATATGTCTGTGTCAAACTACCTGCTGAATTCAGGCAAAAAAAAAAAAAAGGAATAGCAATTACTTTGAAAGTTGAAAACTATTTTAGAAAAACATAAGTGTTAGAAAAATGATTCTTTTAAATTCTTGATAAATGTAGAAAAGAATATTTTTATGATCTGTTTATGAATTTTAGATCTGGGGAGGGGAGTACATTGGGAAACTTTTAAACTTGATATTTCTTAATGGTTGCTGAGAGTATTTTCATTCCATGATACATGTAATAATTAAGTTATTTAGTTACCTATTATTTTGTAAGGTTTTTTTTTTTTCCACCCAAATCACACAAAGTGCTTACTCTTATTTGAGACTCATTTAACAGGATATTATTTGTAAATATCTTCCCATTTATTATTGGATAATGTACACATACTCAAAGCATTATTTCCTTTTTTCATAGAAAGGATTGGGTCTCAGAGGAGAACTGTAGTTTGAAAAAGGCGTAAGTCCTTCCACCCCTGACTCCTGTTTCCTGATGAACTTATACCTAATTTATAACATTGTATTCCAAATATCTGTGCCCAGTCATGGACTACTATCATATTTTTAAATGAAAAGAATGTCATAGGTGCCTAAAAGGTATAGTTAAATCATATATTATTCATATCATTCAATATTATTCAAATTATACTGATCAAGTACTCATTTGTCATATGGTAACTATAGTGGAATGAATGATGTCCTCCCAAAATATATATTTATGTTCTAATCCTGGGAACTTGTGAAAATTACCTTATATGGGAAACAATATGATTAAAATAAGAATCTTAAAGAAAATTTTTTATTATACTTTAAGTTCTGGGATACATGTGCTGAACGTGCAGGTTTGTTACATTGGTATACGTGTGCCATGGTGGTTTGCCGCACCCAGCAACCCATCATCTACATTAGGTATTTCTCTAATGCTGTCCCTCCCATTGCCCTCCACCCTCCAACAGGCCCTAGTGTGTGATGTTCCCTTCCCAGTGTCCATGTGTTCTCATTGTTCAACTCCCACTTATGAATGAGAACATGCGGTGTTTGGTTTTCTTTTCTTGTGTCAATTTGCTGAGAATGATGGTTTCCAGCTTCATCCATGACCCTGCAAAGGACATGAAGTTATCTTTTTAAAATCATCTTCTCATCTGTATGTTTGTTTTTTCTTTGTTGCTTTCTGAAGGCAAAACGTTGTGTGGCATTAAGGATCACCACGATAGTCAAGGAAAAACTCTTCTTCTCAAGATTCTTATTTTATGAATTTCTTTACAAAATTTTTTTATTTCTTTACAACAGAAAGCCTGCAACAAAGTTAAACACTTAAACTTTATTGTGTGAGACAATATCAAGACAACAAGAAAGAAAATTATTTTATAAAGATGGTTTTCATTTCTAAAAAATCATAGCCTGTTGCTTTCTGGCAGGATGTTTTCTAAAATTACCCTGTACTTTATGAATAAAACAAGCATCTTGAGAAAAATAGTTTTTCCTTGAATATTGTGGTGAGCTTTAATGCCATACAACGTTTCTCCTTACGAGAGCAAGAAAGAAAAACAAATGCACAGACAAGAAGGTGATGTGAAGACAGAGGTAGAAATTAGAGTAATGCAACTGGAAGCCCAGGACTGCGGAGGCAGCCACCAGAAGCTGGAAGCCACAAGGAATAGTCCCTGGAGAGAACATGGCCTTGCCAACACCTTGATTTTAACCATTCTAGTGGTATTGATTAGGATTTCTGTCCTCTGGAACTACAAGAGAATACATTTCTTCACCAAGTTTGTTGTAATTTGTTACAGCAGTCATAGGAAATGAATACACTGAGTAATAATGTAGGAAATAAGCAAACGGACAGAACCGCCGGAAGTGAGGAATATGTGCCTGGAGATTGCAATTGACAGTAAGCGTCAGGAATATCCCCACTGGAGGGGCAGCTTTGCCATCCCTTCTATCTCAGTATGCTGCGTGTTAACACGGCTGCTCCGACTCCATCCATTTACCTCAAAATCCTCACTTCTGGTTTTAGTGTACTTCTCATCCCGTCCTTGTTTTCCGGATCACCTGGGTAAGCGTCTGCTTATTCTCCGATTTAGAGGTAAAGATAAAAATCCAGGAACAACATTAGAAAAGATTCCTTTAAGGCTGGATCAAAGGATTTTACAGGGTCAGCATTTTTGATGTTTTATATTGCCTGGTTTGGAGCTGGGTGAAATATGTTTCTTCACCTGGGTTCAAATTCAAGTCCTGCTAATTACCCAATATATGACCTCCAACAATTTAATTAACCTCCAGAGTTGTGGTTTTCTTATCCATAAATTCATAGTACTATCTTTCTCAACACTTCATTATAAGCATTATAGATCATGTAAGTAAAGTGCCAATAAAATAACACTTAGAAAAATACAAGATTTATTGATATTGTTATTCTTCACATTTTGCCCAGTCTTTTTATGTCTTCTCTTGAGCATATCATGGGGCCTGATATCCTTGTCAATTTGGTTATGTGAGTGGGTATTTGAGGAGAATGTTTGGCTGAGAGGGTTGCCTTGCCACTGGCCAGACTCTCAATTTCTCAACATGTTTTTATATAGGGAACAAATTAAAAGGTCATGCTTTATGAGAAAGGCAGTTGCCAGAAACATTGTTTAACCCCCTTGTTATTTTCTACGTAATTTTAAGTGATCAACACACATTACTTGCATTGGTTTTCATAGCCTCTGTTAGTTAAGTCCTGTTCTTCAAATTCTTTCAAAACTCTAAGTGAAACTGGAGAAACAGCCTTCATCCTGTATTGATCCCAGTTTGCAGAGGGGGTGACAAAGAAGAAGAAGGAGAGGAGGAGGAGGAGGAGGAGAAAGATGAAGAAGGAGCATAGGAAAAGAAACTTCCACAAGCAGAATTCATGGGCAAAATCCTGTCACTGTTTATTTTCTCATTTGGGAACTGAGAAGTTGGCTTCCTCAATCCTCTATTATAAAGTAAGATTAAATCATATTTCATGCCCTGGTTGACACTTAAACAAATTAACTTTTGAGGATGAAATAGCTGCAGTGTTCTGCTTTCCCAGATGAGTTTATCAGTTCATTTCCCTGCCCCATATGATGGCAGGACATCCACATGGCTAATGACTAAAGGCTCTGGTCATTGAGGCAAGATTTCCAATAGCTCTCATGATCTGAACTTCTTGCAATCTTATGCCGTGTATTACCATACCAGAGAAATCTTTTTTGAAAGATAGTATGAATCTTCTGCTGCCTTTTTCTGAATTTATTTCCTTGCAGTCTAACTCATGCACACAGTTTCCATTTGGACTATGAATATGAGCCACAGAGAGGTACTTCTGACTCTGAACAGCCTCTGGAGTTTCATATCCTTTGTCTGCTGACATCTTCTTCAGCTGAATGTCATCTAAACACCTTAAACATGTCCAATACTAAACTCAAACGTACACAGATAAGTAGTAATTCAGACAGGATAAGAAAAACGTTCTCAAAAGAAAACATTTATGTAGCCAACAGACGCATGAAAAAATGCTCATCATCACTGGCCATCAGAGAAATGCAAATCAAAACGGCAATGATCATCTCACACCAGTTAGAATGGCGATCATTAAAAAATCAGGAAACAACAGGTGTTGGAGAGGAAGTGGAGAAAGAGGAACAGTTTTACACTGTTGGTGGAACTGTAAACTAGTTCAACTATTATAGAAGACAGTGTGGCAATTCCTCAAGGATCTAGAACTAGAAATACCATTTGAGCCAGCTATCCCATTACTGGGTATATACCCAAAGGATTGTAAATCATGTTGCTATAAAGACACATGAACACGTATGTTTATTGTGGCACTATTCACAATAGCAAAGACTTGGAACCAACCCAGATGTCCATCAATGATAGACTGGATTTTAAAAATGTGGCACATATACACCGTGGAATACTGTGCAGCCATAAAAAAGATGAGTTCATGTCCTTTGTAAGGACATGGATGAAACTGGAAGCCATCATTCTGAGCAAACTGTAGCAAGGACAAAAAAAAAAAAAAACAAATACCATGTGTTCTCACTCATATGTGCGAATTGAACAATGAAAACACTTGGACACAGGAAGGGGAACATCACACACCAGGGCCTGTTGTGGGGTAGGAGGAGGGGGGAGGGATAGCATTAGGAGATATACCTAATGTAAATGACAAGTTAATGGGTGCAGCACACCAACATGGCACATGTATACATATGTAACATGTGCATGTTGTGCACATATACCCTAGAACTTAAAGTATACTAATAAAAATAAATTAATTAAAAAATTAAAATAATAATACAAGAAAAAAGAAAAAAGTTCCAGACAGAGGGTATGGAGTAACAACTAAAATTTTCAAAGCGATGGATTTCTGCTGACTTGGAGTGGTTGGAGCTTCACATGATTAACAGTTTTGAAGTAAACCTTAAGAAAAGACAGTAAACTGACAGAAAGTGTTTGATTTTTACCAAGAGATGAATGGTGGGTGCTAAGATCCAGAGGTCGGAATATTCAAAGAATGTTGGTAGCACAGTGAAAGACAAATTTGAATAGAAAACAAAATATGAATTCAAATAGGGTTTATTTAAACAGAATTAAAGTCCCAAATAAGCTTGACAGTCAAAATTCTCCAAGGTTTTGCACATATATTTTTTAATATGGTACTTTTGAAAGTTTATTTATTTTTTATTTTTTATGTTATTTTATTTTACTTTAAATTCTGGGATACATGCACTGAACGAACGTGCAGGTTTGTTAATTAGGTATACATGTACCATGGTGGTTTCCTGCCCCAGTGAACACATCATTTAGGATTTAAGCCCTGCATACATTAGATATTTGTCCTAATACTATTGTTCCCCTTACCCCCCCCCCCCAACAGGCCCCGGTATGTGATGTTCCCCTCCCTGTTTCCATGTATTCTTATTATTCAACTCCCATTTATGAGTGAGAACATGCGGTGTTTGGTTTTTTCTTCTTGTGTTAGTTTGCTGAGGTTGATGGTTTCCAGCTTCATCCATGCCCCTGCAAAGGACATGAACTCATTTTTTTCATGGCTATATAGTATTCCATGGTGTATATGTGCTACATTTACTTTATCCAGTCTATCATTGATGGGATTGGGTTGGCTCCAAGTCCTAGCTACTGTAAATAGTGCTATAATAAACACACATGTGCATGTGTCTTTATAGTAAAATGATTTGTAATCCTTTGGGTATATACCCAGTAATGGTATTGCTGGGTCAAATGGTGTTTCTGGTTCTAGATCCTTGAGGAATCACCACACTGTCTTCCATGATGGTTGAACAAATTTACACTCCCACCAACAGTATAAAAGCATTTCTATTTCTCCACATCCGCTCCAGCATCTATCTGTTGTTTCCTGACTTTTTAAGGACTGCCATTCTAAGTGGCATGAGATGGTATCTCATTGTGGTTTTGATGTGCATTTCTCTAACGACCAGTGATGATGAGCTTTTTTACATATGTTTTTTTGGCCACATAAATGTCTTCTTTTGAGAAGTTCATATTCTTTGTCCACTTTTTGATGGAGTTATGTATTTTTTCTTGTAAGTTTGTTTAAGTTCCTTGTAGATTCTGGATATTGGCCCTTTGTCAGATGCATAGATTGCAAAAAATTTTCTCCCATTCTGTAGGTTGCTTGTTCACGCTAATGACAGTTTCTTTTGCTGTGCAGAAGCTCTTTAGTTTAATTAGATTCAATTTGTCAATTTTGGCTTTTGTTGCAATTGCTTTTGGTATTTTCGTCATGAAGTCTTTACCCATGCCTATGTTCTGAATGGCATTGCCTAGGTTTTCTTCTAGGTTTTTCATGGTTTTAGATTTTATGCTTAAGTCTTTAATCTATCTTGAGTTAATTTTTGTATAAGGTGTAAGGAAGGGGTCCAGTTTCTGTTTTCTGCAAATGTCTAGCTAGTTTTCCCATTAACATTTATTAAATAGAGAATCCTGCACATAATTTTTTGTCGTTTTCAAAGAAATGCTGGGCATATTCTGTCTTATGTATTTTCTACTTTTATTTGCCTGCTCAAATCTGTGTAAATTTTGTCTTACAATATCTTTTCCACAATATCACAATGTTTTGCTAAATTTTATCATTTTTAAACTTATGGCTTAATCTCATTAATTTTAGATCATCTGGCTTTCACTGGATATTGTATGTTTTGTTTCTATTGTTTTTAATAATCTCAAGTTCAAAAAGTCCTGCTTATCACAAAGCTGGCTCCTTAGTTAGTTAAAATGGAATTTGATTGCATGCTGATCCTTGGTCACTTTAGGCCTTCAGCTTAGAGCTTTGTAATCCATATCTAAAAGGACTATAATCAGCTACCTCTGTTTGACATATCTGCTCATTCTGCACATGTATGGAATCAGGGAAACCCACATGTGTTTTCAAATATACTGTTTCTTTTCTCAGAAAATAACAAATGTCCGAGTAGCTGTACTGCTGAGTTTACAGTCTTCGGAGAACCAAGGTCAGGCCTCTGGATATCCAAACACCCAGCAAGCTCAACACTTGACACAACCCCTTTAATCAAGCTTCAGTTAGGTTTTCTAGCACTTCAGTGCTGATTTCAGCTGTATACTTGAGGTTTGATGACTCTTCTCAAGTTATTTTGGGGATGCTACGACCACTTTGCTCTTGGGAATGTTCAAGAAATACTGTATACAAAATTAAGTTTCACAGAGTTAAGACACAGTCTCTGCGTGCCACAATATATCACATTGTTCTGACACTGAATTGAACCAAATATAGACAATTATATTATGTTTTCATAAGATTTTCAAGGGATTATATAAGCACAAGGCATCTTGATGTAATAGTTCACAAATTTGCGATATGTAAAACCATAGATTTCATACTGATTATGTTCAAAGTTGTGTGATTTTTTATTATGCTTACTTGGAATAGCTTTACTGCTGTACTAAGAAAATTGATCACTTTATAAATATTTTGATAAGGTTTTTAAATTCTACCACATAATAAAGGAAAAAGTAAGAGACAATTGATATCAACTGAACAATTATCTATCTGCTAATAGACATTAAATTTAAGAAATATTAAGACTCACATTTTTCTTGTTCAATTCACATTTCTGAATTTATTTTCCGTAACAGTGAGGTTTCACATATATCATGATATTTAAATCCATATTCTGCTGTAGGCATAAAATTCCAATGGCTCATTATAAAATAATGACATTTTAAGTCTTATTTTCCGTCTTTGAAATATTTGATGGAGATTTAAAGTTTGTCTTTGAAAACTGAAGTTCTGTTGAATCAGCAAGAACAGTACTCCAGGGCAAGGTAAGGGCAGTGAAGCTTTTCTTAAACTCTCATCTTTTATACTGTCTTTTTAAGCATTTATGTATTTCATTGTAATAGAAAAAATGTAGAAAATTTTATTCAGGAATCCTACTCTTAATTTTGTGAAGAGAGTATAGAAAAGTATGGGAGTAATAACTCCAAAATTGCATGTGAGGATTAATTTAAAACGCAAATTTACAATTCCTTTAAACAATACCAGAACATGTTGATACACCTAAAACAAGATAAAATAATCTAAGATTTACTGTTTAAGTGTAGGCATTATGTAGTTGTACAAATTGAACCCATATGGTTGAAAAATGAGAAGTTTAGAGTTGAAGATTTGTGACTTAAATGACTAATTTTTGCCCTATCAAGCATAGTGACAAAAAATTCAATCCAATTAAGAAACAAAGATGACTGAAAACTACATACAAAAATTGCTATTGTTATTACTATTAATTATCTTAGAGATAGGGTCTCGCTATGTCACCTAGGCTGATCTCAAATTCCTGGCCTCAAGCAATCCTTCAGCCTCAGTCCCCTGAGGAGCTGGGATTGCAGAAGTGAGCCACCATCCCTGGTTAAAGATACAAAAATATTTAACTTGAGGATATGACTTGTGCAAATGCCTTATTGACTAAACTCCTATTTTTATTATTTAACTGTATATGTGTCTTTATCAATATTCCATCTATGTTTGAAACAGAGTATATCGATTCCAAACATCTTCTATAAGGCTTATAGTGTTTATTCTGTTTCCAAAATGAAGAAAACAAATTATTCACTAAGATAACATTATTTTTATACAATTCAGTGAATTTTTTGTACTATTAATGCAGATAAGATAGGGATCTTTTCTTCATGGAAGTCATTAAATCCTAAAAGTAATGTTTTGATTGTTGACTTTGGTTTTGTTTTTATTAGTGTTTAAGCACTCACTGAAATAATTAATAATGTATCTTAACTTTCTCATTTGGCAAGAATAAGTCAGCACGTCAACAAAAAAACGAAGAAAAGAGGATTTTTTTCAACAATACGGTTGAAGATAGTAAATATTTTTATAATGATAATATCTGTGTGTCAGTACTAAATAACAGCTGAATAAGACCTCATTTCTTCTCTTACGTGACTATCATAGTTCAGTGTTGTGTTGTTTTATTTTAATTTATTGTTTCTTTTTCTAAAAAATACATTTGATATTTTTGTTTCATCTTTCTATGACAATCAGGAAGGAAATAAACCACATGTATCTTTGCTATTCCTTTTGCAAATGTTTTTTGTTCATGATGTGTGATTTCTGGGTTTGCAGGCTGTGAAGGTGGTTGAATGTGGATAATGCTTATTATGGCTCTATGCTTCATGTTGCTTACCTAACTTGCGAATGTATTGTGAGGATTAATGCCTATTTAAAGAACCTTACTATTGCACTTTCCATTAGAGAGAATGGCTCATACACATTGCAGAAATCACCCAGTGGAAATAAAATTATACATACACTTAGAATCCTCTGAACTTGCAGTAGGCTAAATTTTAATGAGACGAACATTTTCTACAGCTGTGCTACAGCATTCTTAGTGATCAAAAGGAAGTGTTGAAAAGCCATGAAGAGAAGAATTTAAGGGAAAATATAGGAAGCTTTTCATAATTATGAGTATTAGTCAAATAGCATTTGAGGCACACTCAGTTATCTGCATTTGGATTCCATAGTCAGTCAAGCTTATGAAAGCAGGATTTTTTTTGTTTTTTTGTTTTGTTTTGTTTCAAAGTTCATATAGCTAATTTCCCCAGATAATGTTGTCTTTCCATTATGAACAGCAAATTTAAAAGTATTATAAAACTACACTAATAATCAGATACTGTGCGTTTTGGCCCCAGAATTGCCACCTAGTGACTATTAAAAATAAACGAATCTCATATGTAAGAAAGTTAAAGTCCTGAGCAAACTCAGCACCAATCTGTGTATATTTGCAACTTGCCATTAGGTATACAATAAAACATATTTTTTTCAGCCTATTACTTTTTATCCAAGGAAACATATAATTGTTTTATTAGTACCAGTTTTTAAAATGATTTAGCCATTTTTACAGAATGAAATGTTAAAGTTAAATGCTCTCACTGTTTTCTGCTTAGTTCCCGGCTATTTGGCTCTTCTCATGGATACTCTAGACCACAACATTGTCCAGCAACTGAAGGGTTAAATTATGGTAAGATAGGGCTTGTCCAGGTAATTCTCCAATGTTATCTAGATAACTTCATCTATTCTAACTGGTTAGGAACCCAGGTCTGGAACAAAATTAAGTAATCTATGATTGGATTTGATTAGTTCAATAGATTCCTGAGTCAAGATGTGACAATTGTATTGCTTTTCCCAAGGTCTCTGGACTTGAAACTAAAATATGAAGAACAGATAGTGAACAGAATGAGAGTATCTACTAACAGTTGCTCTTGAACTCCCTCAACCCTTGACTTTTGTGCAGCTTGGCTGTTCAACATATTAGTTTACAAACCACAAATTCCACCCTTAACCTGTGATAATTCTACCTCATTTGTTTCTTAAGAGAAGAAAACTTTTCAAGGCATTTGACACCATTTGGAATCATTTATATGTGAACGGCTTGATGAGAGTTCTGTCTTCAAGGGCACTTCTCTGGTGAACTACTGAGTCATCAGCATGAAGTATGAGACGTTAACTCACCATAGGTGTTCAACAAATACTTGAATGACTTAATGACTATATCCTATTTTCAGTTTTAATTTTATTTGGCTCAGCATAGTCATAGCAACCTACAATGAGCATGATAATCATTAATCTCATTTGATTTAATCTTTTTAAAAATATTTCTGAATGCAGTAAAATATTTATAGCACACAACTACATTGACATGTGAATGTTATGTTTGATGAGCTGCTCTGTGTTTGATTACACTGTCCCAAATATTGCTACTTAATTAATATTGTTTATTGCATTGTTAGAATTGGAAGAGGACTTTGGATTTCTATAATTCAACTCATTTATTTTGTTAATTAATGAGAAAACTGAGATCTAAAGAAGTTAAGTGACTTTTTCAAGGTCTCATAATTATTTAGTAGTTAAATTTGGAAGAGAATTGGGAATGCATTCCAAATCCTTTGATGTTATTTATTGTATCTTTATTTTAAATATGGGTATATCAAATAAATATCAACTTAATATATTTGCATATTTTAATTAATATTTTCTAAATACCATTAATTAGACTTGGTTGCATAACTGGTAAAAATTTTCAGTTCTATCAGAACCAATTTTATTTTGTTCCAGTTTTTTCACAAGTGAGTATGATAATATCTAACATGCACATTACTACTACATAAGTGATACGATGTCAGTCATGTAATTTTAATAACAATATAATTTTCAGATTACTGTGGTGATAGAAGCTTAAGTGAACTCAAAGAGAAGAACAAGCCCAAGCCCATGTTTTATTCTTATCATGCCCAATCTCCTCTGACACATAGATAGATTTCTCCCCAAACAACAATTTATGTCATAGTAGCTGCCAAGACAGACTTAATATAATCTCTTTATAGCCTTGATTTATTGTTGCTAATTGTCTTAGCCAAAGTTCTTTAGAAAAGAAAGCCTGCAACAAAGTTAAACACTTAAGCTTTATTGTGTGAGGCAATACCAAGACAAGAAGAAAGAAAATGTGTTTTATGAAGATGACTTTCATTTCCAAAAAATCACAGCCTGTTGCTTTCTGATAGGATATTTTCTAAAATTACCCTGTAGACTGTTGTCCCATGTCAGAATTTCTCAGAATGAGGATGGAAGAGGAACTGATTTAAGAGTTCCTTGTCATCTCCTGCTTCCCATTAAATGATTTTCACCCCATAGAGTATTAACTTCTTCACACTTCTAGAATGTACACTTCTGAGTAACTACTGGGGAATTAAGACCATATATTGCACAGTGTGGTCTGAGAAATGGTAAAATAAACTCTGGTCTTCATAGATTGGGTTGCATTGCAAAGTGCTGTGGTGTTATGGGTACAAAGAGGTCAAGCAGAAGCTAAAACCTTAGCTCCACAGAGGCTAAGAATGCTGATTATCAAAGACAGGGAAATGTGAGTAGAATGAATGTGATGGCTTTATTTTCAACAGGTAGGTGAACAAAAATAGGTTGGGCCCAGGAGAATCAGTGAAGGAGAATAATTTTGATATGGTACACGGATTAGCTTGAGTAAAGAATTGATTGTAGTAAGACATATAATCCTTGGTTTCCCAAAGAGTAGTCTTGGCTCCTTGATCTACTTATGTGCACATAACCACAATTATATATAATAAATAATCTTTACAATAAAAATATTTAGCAGGTTGTTAAAGGAAGAATAACAATTCCATTTTCTTCCGAGCTATTGTATTCTACAGAAAATATAATTTTGGTTTTACAAATGTAAGTCGTTAATGAATTGGAAGACTATTATTAATTTTCAAAAAGAAGAATATATCCATCACATCTCCAAAACATACAAAGGTACATTTTGAATCATACCATTCAAAACAAACAAAATTATGATATATTCTAGTTCAGACTAGATCTTATTCTTAACGTTAGGTCCTTATCAGTAATTTTTAAACATTAGGTCCTTATCAGTAATCCAGAACCAGTTTTCCCAAGAATTCTCCAAAACTGAATATTTTACGTAATTTTCCATAGTAAAAAAAAAAACTCTTCTTTTTTTTTATTTAACCCTATAATATTACAAATATACTGGTGAACAAAATAGCTATAATTGTAGTGACCTATACAACAGCTCTTGTTACCTGATTCTGATTCTTAGGGCAGAATAAAACTTCAGGCATTAGATCAAAGGGGTAGTAGGAAGCAAAAAAGTAAACAGCCAAGAAAATAGATAAAAATAAAATTCCAATGTAGGGAATAATCAGGTATTTCCACTTCTCTCTGCTCATGTCTTCTAGTGAGCTTTCATTTCATCTTATCAATAAACTGTGAAGACCTTACTTTTCTTACTTGTACTTATTATGTGCTTTATAAATAAAATATTTTTTCAATTTATAATTATAAATATATTTGTGTGCATACATAGTTATAGTTATAAATATACAAACATTTTAGCTTCTTCATATCAAAATTAAGGAAATACCAAAAAATAACGAAAAAAAAAATGGAAAAAATGATTAACCAGAAAACCTCTGTATTATTTTTCTTCTAGTCTTTTCATATGTATATATTCACAATAATCTGCAGTGATCTTCAGTTTTCAGTAGATTATTTAATAATTAAATACTCCTCCTGTGCAATCGTAACAGGATATAGAATATTTTTGCCCAACTAAAAAGTTTCCTTATATTCTTTTTTACGGAAATCTCCTACCTCTTCCAGAGAAGACAATTTTTTTTATGTCTGTCATTATATATTAATTTTGAATCTGGGTTCTTCTTTTACTCAACATGTTTTTGGATTTCACTTGTGCTGTTGCATGCACCAGCAGCTCATTACTTTTTATTGCTGAGAAGTATTAAATTTTATACTACTGCTATGGTTTAAATGTTTGTCTCCTTCAAAACTCAAGCTGAAATTTAATTACCATTCAAACAGTACTAAGAAGTGGGATCTTTAAGAGATGATAGGCCATGAGGGCTCTGACCTCATAAATGTATTAATGCTATTATAAAAGGAGTGGCTTCCTTATAAAGGGATAAGTTCATCCCCCTTTTGCCTCTCTCTTCCCCTCTTTTTACTCTTCTGCCATGGTATGACACAAGAAGGCCCTTTCCAGATCTTGGACTTCCCAGCCAAAATCATGAGTCAATAAATTTCTATTCATAAAAGTTAACTAGGCTGTGGTATCCTGTTATAACAGCACAAATGGACCAAGACAATTATCTTTCTATATGTTTATCTTTCTTCTTTTGATAGGCCTGTGGGATAATTTATCTAATCTTAAATGAAATTCATATGGAAAAATAACTCATATACTTAATTGAAGCCATGTCCATGCACATAAAAATAAGCCTAAAATAATTTTTAAACTTAAGTTTCATGTTTCCAAATATGGGTCTTCATTCATCAATTTCTTAAAATAAGCAAGGTATGTGTATGTGTGTAAATGTGTGTGTCTGTGCATGTGTGTGTGTATCTTTCCCTTTTAAGAATGAATTAGATATTAGAAATGGAAATTTTTCTTAGCCTTAACAAACTTTTTTTACATATAAGCACTTTTACTGAGGAAACTTTTCTTCAATTAACAGACTATTAGATAATTTAGTTGATAGAAAATGACATATTGTTCAGACAATCTGATAATTGATTTTAGTTATGTTCAAATATTTTAGCATCCATTAATTTTGACCCCGATCCAGATCCCAACAAGTATACACAACTTTCTCTTTCCTATGACATTCTTTTGATATTTTAAGTTTTTCTTCAATATTATTTTTATCCACACCAAAATGCTATGGGTTTAGTAATTTCTATCATTATTTATATTTTTATTTAACTACAGAAATCATGGTCTTTTATGACTCAGATAGAAGAAATTTATAGAATTTGACAAGAACAGCAACAATGTGTGTGTGTGTGTGTGTGTATGTTCTGTTAGAATTACAGCATGACATACTGACTGTTAGACATCCCAGGCTGGCTCTCTTGACTTTCCAGATGTTCTGTATTTGTCACTGTTGCACAAAAATTCAGTAGTGTAAATATTTCTGCGTCATAGCCAGAAGGAAGATGAACATTTTTTTTCACTGCTGTTTGCATCTAAATGTCTCCACAGAAAGAAGATACCCACAATTGTTTTCTTCAAGTCACCTTGTATAGAATCTCTCAGACTCAGAGCTGCCATTCAAAGTTGCTACTACTTTTGAGAAACTAATATGTTTAATCTTCCATTGCCAGTAAGTGGAGAGGGAGAAGTACATTTCATGTAAAGCGAGTACAGTTTCAGACACTGGGAAACTATAAGATTGATGTTGTCTGGAGAAGTACTAACAGTAAGACAGATATAGTGAGACCAGTGCAAAGTGGTGATCAACCAATAATAAGAAATTCTCGTTATCTGGTGATATCTTCAGTGGCCTGTATGGTCTCTGTCACAACAACTCTACTCTACTAATATACCTGAAAATAGTAGTAAACAGCACATAAACAAATAAGTGTAACCCTGTTCTAATGACATATTATTAATCAGCACAGAAATTTAAATTTCACATAAATTTAGTGTGTCATGAAACTTGCTTAGATATATGTAAATATATATATTTATATATATATTTCAAATGTTATGAAACTTGCTTTGTGTCATGAAACTTGCATTGATATATATAAATATTTTATGTGTATATATATATCAAATGTTATATATAATATATGTATGTATGTATGTGTGTGTATATATATATATGGTTTCAGCTCCTAGTCCAGAGTTAGTCCGTGGGGTATAGTTTGCTGACTCTTATTTTATTCCTGTCAGGTTCCAATTCCAGTTCTTGTTTACTCGATGAAGTATTCAAACACAATTCCGTGACTCATCCTCTCCACTGAAAAAGTTGAATGGATTGAATGTTTGTGTCCTCCCAAAATTCATATGTGGAAACCTTAACCCCTAATGTGATGATATTAGGAGTTGAGGCCTTTGGGAGAAAATTAGAATTAGATGAGATCATGAGAATGTAATCCTTATTAATGGAATTAAAGCTCTTGTAAGAGTCTTGAGAGATGTTGATTATCTCTAGGAATACAAGAATAGTGGGCAGTTTCCAATCAGGAAAGGAACCTCAACAGACATCAACGATGCTGGCAACCTGATCTTAGACTTCCAGCTTTGAGAACTGTGAAAAATAAATATCCGTCATTTATGAACCACTCACACTATTGTATCTTGCTATGTCTATTAGTTTATCCTCACATAGCTATAGGGAAATATCCAAGAATGGGTAATTTATAAAGGAAAAAGATCTAATTGACTCACAGTTCTGCATGGCTGGAAAGGCCTCACGAAACTTACATGGCAGAAGGAAAAGTAACTCTTCTTACAGGGCAACAGGCAAGAAAGAGAATGAGTCTGTAGGAGGAACTGTTAAACACTTATAAAACCATTAGATCTTGTGAGAATTCACTCACTGTCACAAGAACAGCATGGGGGAATCGGCACCCATGATCCAATCACCTCCCACCATGTCCTGCCCTTGACCTGTGGGAATTATGAGGATTACAATTTAAAATGAGATTTGGGTGGGGACCCAGAGCCTAACCTTATCATTGCAGTAGCCCTAACTGACTAGGACAAAGAGTAATCACATTTTTTTCCTGTTTTATGCTATGTGGTTTTTGTATTTTCATGTTTTTTCCTTGACATTCCTGTATTTTTTTATTATTTTTTTGAGATCTGTGACACTTTCTAGATCATAGAAGTGTGACTAAATTTCTATAATTGGCAGTACTATACATTATTCTGCCCTATAGGTTCTAACAGCTGAATGCTTGGCACTATTTTAAATATTGGAAAACACAGTATACAACTTTGGATTTACAGCATCACTTGAAAATTTGGAAAACCTGTATTGATTATCACGTGGCAACAATTGGCTGGGGCTTAGTAACAGCTGTAAATTTGGAAAAAGGCATTTGATTCCATAATTGCCACTGTCTCCTCTACTGCTTATGTGTGGTAGGAGAATTCTTAGATGGCTCCATGGAGCATGGTGGGGATCTGTGAATATAATGATACATAATGAGATAGTGACTCCTATGATTATATTACCCCAATATAAGACTGTGCTGCTGCAGACTAAAGAGAGATTCTCTTGCTAACTTTGAACCAGTAAACTCCCGTGTTGTCAGAGAACCATGTGAAAAAGGACTCTGGTGGCCTCTATGAGCTGAGAGTGACTTCTGCCAATAGCCAGCAGGGAAATAAGTGCCTTTGTCTTACAATTTCAAGGAACTGAATTCTGCAAAAAAACCTAAATACATTTGGCAGATAAGGCTCAGCCTCAGATGAGATTGCAACCCCATCTGTCACCTTGATTTCAGGCCGCCCTGAGCAGAGAATCCAGTTAATCTTTGTCTGTAATCCTGAGAAATCCTTGAGATATTAACAGTGTGTCATTTGAACTGCTAAATGTGTGGTCATTTCTTATACATCAATAAAAAGCTAATACACCATTACTTTTCACCAACACAATTCAGTTTTCATTCCTACTTAGCCTGAGAATACCAAAAAGCTCTGTTGCTGCAAAGTCTCCTACTTTGCAAACAATGAGAAACTGTGGAAATGAAATATTTTATTTTCACTCATGATTTTTTCAATATTATTGATCAAAATAAATTTATTAAAAGTATTCAAAGACCACTTCAAAGTGTAGCTGCCTTCAAGACAGATTTTTGACCCTGATAACAAACATTGCAGTTTTCAACACCAAGCACTCATTATATTTCACACATCATTTTTAACAATGCAAACATGGATCATTTCAGTTTCAGCATTACATGAAACAACAGTACTGATGATCTATAAGAACTTCAATACCCTTGCACAAAGCAAACATTTTACTGTTATCGAGTCCTAAACAAAAACTACTTTGTGGTAACATGGATCGATTTAGGGAAAGATGTACAACCAACTACTTAAGGCCACATAATCCCAGATCTATTGATTTTAAATGCTTTGGACAAACCTTTCTATGCTGAATAGTAGAAATACTAGTGGAACCCAGAAAACTATTAAGTAACAAACTATTTCCGGGTGAGTAAAACTGATGAATTGTTCTAGACACAGATCTACTTTATATCCCTGTTGATCACCTTTAAGGCAGTGGAAAATAATCAATTGGAAAAGAGGAAATGCACTACCTTTTACTCCAAGTAAGGAAATGGGTGTCCATTTGCTTACTATGTAGTTTCCAGCCCTTCCATTCACAGATGGGTTACATGACCCACATCAGATACTCCTGTTGTGTCCTTTCTGTCCTCCCCAAGAGTAGATCCTACTCTACCCATCTGTGAATCTGATCCTTCTCAGATCTCATACTTCAGCTCTAAAAGTGCTCTTTTTAGAACACAGCTATGTCTTAGTGCTTCATACATAGTAATTATTTGTTGACCCTCTCCCTTGGTGCTTCACTTGTACCACTCATATGTACTTCCTCTTGATTTTATACCAATGTTCCTCTTAGATACTGCTAGAATGCTATAGAAATAGAATAATCCATAAACAGTATGGTCTAGTTTTCCTTCTCTGTGACAGTCCTTATAAGTAACTATATAAAACACTTTCAGTTTTTTGAACATGTAGTCTCATTTTGCTGTCCAAAATTCTTCTTTAAAGTATTGTGGAATATATAAAAATTAAGTTAATGATTCAATGAAATATCTGAAATACAAATATGATTTATGGGGAATATAAATATAAAATATGAATTACAAATTAAGACTATATCAAAAAAAGAACAAATTGCAAATACAAGTCCAACTTTAAGAAACAAAAACCAATAAGTAACACTTTTATTTCGCAAACATTTTTGTTTCTTGCTTATTCTGTGTCAGGTGCTGTTTTAAGAGCTTCATATAAACTCATTTAATGCTTACCACAGCCCCGTGAGTTAGTTGCTGTTATTATCTCTGTTGAATGCAAGAAGAAACTAGAGAGCAAAGAGGCTAAGTAACTTGTTCAAGGGCATAAAGGTAGAAACTGGTTGAGCCAAAATTCATAGTCAGATCTTCCAGCTCTAAGTGCATTCTTTGAAATACTATACCATGCTGCTTTCATCATTTTTTTCTCCATTTTCCACACTCAAAATTAATAAATAATAATACATGAATAATAATAACATTTAAAAATATTGTGATCATACCCCAACAGTGAAGTATATATAAGAAAAACCATCTTAAAGCTAATTTAAAGAAGTTTCTTATGTAACCTTGCCCAAAAGAGTGATGAGAAGACCCTAATTTCTTTTAACCATAAAACACCTAAGTGCTTTCTATTATGGTGTATTCATATAAAAAGCATGTCTATCCTTTTTTGATAATACAGAAGAAAGAGATATATTGCTATGTATATTAAATTTACCTTGAGCAATTGAGTCAAATAAAGTAAATCTAATTCCAATCAATTGACAGAGAAGAAAATGAGGAAAAACAAACAAGAAGGAATTTTCATAAAGCTTTTATTTATTTTGAAATTATAATCAATCTGAAATGTCACCCAAGAGTTGTGAAGTAAACTTAAGTTCTAGTAGTTGTAGTTTCTCTATTCTTTTCCACCTATCTCCATTATCCCATGAATACTTTAAGATAATTATATTTCCCATTTATAAAATTTATGGAAAAGTCTTACCCAGAAGATAAAAAACAGAATAACTAAAACACTCAGTATTTTTCTATAATAACTGTAACTTTTATTAAAGAATTAAAAATAATGAAAAATGTATATACAGATATCTATCTATCTATCTATCTATATATATATATATATATATATACACACACACACACAAATGTATATATAAATACCTAAGCAAAAGAGATGCAGTATATGGTAGAGCAGTTAAGAATATGGATTCTGAAGCTAGAATAATTTTTAATCTGGCTTTCCTCATTTCCTGCTATGTGGACCCTTGCAAGTGATTTAATTTTGATGGTATTTAATTTTCTAATTTATAAAATGGGTCATAATAAAATAGAACATATATATGTGATATATGTGAAATATATATCATATTACATATACGTTCAGGACTCAGGTACTGCAAAGAGCAACTTCATTTATTCCTCCCCTTTCCTGTTCAGCCTACTTTGGAGACATTTTCTTCTTTGCCCTTTGATAAAATTGAAGGCAAATTCCTTGACTTGTCTTTTGGTTCTCTGGTACTGAAAAGTGTTCCCAGGAATTAAAGTTAATACACAGGCTCATTTTAGTAAAATGTCCATAACTTTGGAAGTTCAAAACTCTGAAAAGTTAAAGATTCTATCCTGAACTATTTTAATATTAAGGAGCCTCTAGAGAAAGCATCTAAAGGAAGTTTCTTTCCGGTTTTCCCCATCATATTCTTCTTTTCTTCTCTCACTGTGATTCCACTAGGACGCAGTGGTGAGGTCAGAAAGGGTAATAAATGCAGGCATACTATAAAGAGCAGCCAGGGAAGATGGCCTTTATTCTGGTTGCACTTTTGTATGGTCTTTGGACAAAACCTCTCTTTTCACTGAGGGATCTGTCACATGCAGTGACAGTCTTTGGTACATTCTGGTAGGTCACTTAGAAGTATCCTTGCTCAACTTGCTGGGATTCAACTGTATTCCTCTTCCTCTATATTTGGAAAGATTTTTTGTTGTTGTTGTTTTGTTTGTTTCGCTTTCCAGATGGTGTTTATAACATGTTGGCTAAATAATTTGGGTTCAATATATCAATGAGAAGCATGCAACCTTAATCCATGACCATAGTGAGTGGAGCTATTTTTCAATCGATGTTAATTTTGAATTTCACTGTGTCAAGACAGTCAAGCTAGTTTCTTATCCTTTGAAACAATAAGGAGTGAATCACGTATCAAATACTGTTTTCTCTCAGTTCCAATGAACATATACAAACACTCTTTATTTTCCCCATGAGATTTGATAAAAGAAGGAAGTTTCTTAATCCCTACTCTAAAAGGACTTTGGTAAGACCCAAAGCTCATCAACAACTTCCTGTAAATTTCTAGGCTCTTTAATGATTGTTCGAGTCTTTCTTCAACTGAATTTGGGGCAGGATGTAGTTAGCTACAGATCACACAACAGACTGCCACATCGTACATTTGAAAATCTTGCTTAGATGGTCTCTTTCTCTTTTTGGAAATTTGTTATAACTGGTCACCTATGCTTTTGCTTGGTAGTTTGTGTGTCACTGAACACCAGCCTGAAATTATTTTCATTGTGACATCCTACTATATGTTCTTGTATCTAAATACACATAAGCAGTTGTATAGAATAGAAATATTAAAGCATTGTTATTCTGAAAAGTATAGATTGCACGGGGGAGAAGAAAGGGCTAATAAAATGTAGAAAATTATATTATTTGCATTTGATTTTATTTATTATAAGGAATAACGGTGCATAGATTAGAAGAAAAAATAATGTGTTGCCTCAATTATGAAGATATAACTAATTTCCCTTCCAAGAAGAAATCAGATAGCTGCTAAATACTAAGTGTTTGAATATCCTTTAAAATAAATGTGGTCAGTAAGCTAAAAAGATAATTCTGTAAAAACTACAAAGTCATTAATTTCTATTATTATTTATCCTATTTTTTCTCTCTTGTTCCCTACCTTGTCTCTTGTCTGCCTACTTATCTATTTATCCATCCATTATCTCTTCTATCACTATATTGGAAGCCATTTATAAAAATAGATAGAACCCACCCACTGGGATAAAATACTCATTTTTATAGCACTATTTAAAGGCTTCTAGAGCTTTACACATATTACCTCATTAATTTTCACAATATCCTGCAAAGTGAGTAGGTGGAAACTATTTCTCATTTTATGGTTGGATAAAGTAAGATACTGTAAACTTACCAAAAAGACTCATGTAGGAATAAATACAGGAAATTAAATAAGGTACAATTTTTAAAAGTATAGGTTAATCGCTTGCCTAATGTTATCCTAGAAGTTAATTTCATGTGCTCTGATCTATTCAGAAGTTCTTGAACTATTGATAAAATTAAAGCTATTATCTCTATATTTTTGTAACATGCTGATAAATGAAGAATCTTATCAAATATAATATATATAGTATTAAAATAGCCATTGATAATACAGATTGGGCACATATGCTATGGCAGGGACTTCTTGCATTATCTAGTTTTTCATTCATAGCAACCTTACCATTTTAATTTTCTATTGCAGTATAAGAAATTATACTGGGATAATTTGTTATCCCAAAACTTTGCAGCTTAAAATAACAACCATTTACTCTCTCACACAACTTCTGAGTTCAGAACTCTGAGAGAATCTTAATTGAGTAGTTATACCTCAGGGTGTCTTACAAGGTTGCAGTAAACCTGTTGATTGAAGCTGTGGTTTCATATGAAGGTTCAATTGAGGGATGATCCATTTATAAACTAACTCACATTATTAGAATAATTCAGCTTCTGGAAGGTTGCCGGACCGAGGAAAACAGCTCCTTGCTGGCTGTTGGCCAGAGGCATCTCTCAGTTCCTTGTTATACCTTCATAGACAGCATATCTTTCACCTTTCTGAGATCTTTACAAGTAATTTTACAGTTACCTTCAGCTTTATCTTTAGATCAAGGGTTTCTGGCATTGCTCTAAATTTGATCTTTTCTCAGAAACTGTTTCTTATTAGTTTTATTCTCAGTTGCCCTCTGGAGAGGCTGAGTATTTTTCAAAATCAGTGAGTTCTGGTTCCAATTTGTTCATCAGTCTTTCTTTTACATTTTTTTTTTTTTTTTTTTTGAGATGGAGTTTGGCTCTTGTTGCCCAGGCTGGAGTGCAATGGTGTGATATTGGCTCATTGTAACCTCTGCCTCCTGGGTTCAAGCAATTCTCCATCCTCAGCCTCCCAAGTAGCTGCAATTACAGGCATGCACCACCCTACCTGGCTAATTTTATATTTTTTAGCAGAGGTGGGGTTACTCCATGTTGCTCAGGCTGGTCTCAAACTCCCAACCTCAGGTGATCTGCCCGCCTTGGCCTCCCAAAGTGCTGAGATTACAGGCATGAGCCACTACACCCGGCGTACTTTATCTCTTTAATCTTGCCTGTTGGTATAAGCAACAAGAAGGAAGTAGGTGTCACCTTCAATATTCTGGCTGAAAATCTGCTTAGCAAATTACCCAGCATTTTAGGTACATTTTTTATTTTCTACATGTACCAGTTTCTAAGGCTGCCATAGCAA
>NC_045436.1:151848609-151935091 GCF_002776525.5 Piliocolobus tephrosceles
CAACTCTTCTTCTTATAAGGACACAAGTCATATTGAATTAGGGGCTACCCATATTACCTATCTTAACTGTAAGTACCACTTTAAAGGCCCTATCTCCAAATATGGTCACATTCTGAGGTATTAGGTGTTAGGGGTTCAACTTCTGTCTTTTCTAGGACACAATTCAACCTCAAACACCACACAATTTCACCAGTAGTATTGATAATCTTCTGCTGTTACATAACAAAAATCCTCTTTCCTCCAGTTTTAAATAAGATTTACCTCATTCACCTGTAGGTCATTACCAACAAACTTATGAAAGAACATTGGGTTTCTATTAATTATTTACTTAACATACCTCAGGCATTTTTTGTTTGTTTGTTTGTTTGTTTGTTTTCACAGTCTCTCCTCCAAGTCCACTAAGGAGTTCAAAGTTATTCCTACATTTTAGGGTCTTCTTTCAAAAGCATCTCAGTTACAGGTACTGAAATACATACTAAGTATTTATTGCAACATAATAGTTTGTTCCAATACATCAGCTTTAAACACTGCAAACTGATTATCCCACATGATTTCTGAGGGTCAAAAATGTGGGAGAAGTTTTTCTGGGTATTTCTGGTTCAGGATCTCTCACTGGGTTGTAACCAAGCTGTTGACCAGAGACGAACCTTGAAAGAGCTTTGAGTGAGACTAGAAATTTCCCTTCCAAATTCAATCAAATGGTTGTTTGTAGATATCAGTTTGGATAAAACTCATCAATGATAATAAATGTTTTAATAAAATAGCTATAGGTAATATTGATTAAGCACATTTTCAAGAGCTTGTTCATTGCTTAATTTTACACTCACAATAAACTTACCATGTTAATATTATTCCATGCCTGTGTTATAGCTAAAGTTATTAAATAAAGGAATTGTGCATGGTTGCACAAGCGAAGATGGAAGAACTGAAACTTCAAATCAAATGGTTTTAAATTTTGAAAGCCTCAAATGCACTTATATTACTTTCTTATCCAAAATGGCTTAATGGGCGGGGCGTGGTGACTTACGCCTGTAATCCCAGCCCTTTGGGAGGTACAAACAGGTGAATCACCTGAGTTCAGAAGTTCGAGCCCAGTCTCAAACATGGCAAAACCTGGTCTCTACTAAAAAAAAAAAAAAAAAAAAAAAATTGCCGGGTGTGGTGGTTCATGCCTGTAGTTTCAGCTAGCTACTTGGGAGGCTGAGACACAATAATCACTTGAACCCGAGAGGCGGTGGTTGCAGCACTCCAGCCTGGGTGACAGAGTGACGTTCCATTGCAAAAAAAAAAAAAAAAAAAAAAAAAAAAAGTTCATAGTTTCTACTTTGACAGAAAATAGGAAAAAAGACATAAAAATAAAAGCAGAAAAAAGGAACATTGCCTAAATTAATCATATATGCAATAAAATCACTCTAAACCTAACATACTATTTTTGTTAAAAAAAATACTTGTAAAGAAAAATAAATGAAATACAAGAAAATAAAGTTAACAATTTTTTCTACACACTATCTCCTCTGGATTATAATTTATTATTGTCTTTAAGATGAAGTGTGATTGGCTTTTTAAAAATAAATATGGCTGTATTCATGGGTTTATTTGTTTTTATAAAAATGTTTGCATGTGTATTTTATTAGGTAACATCTGGCTTTGTCTTTAAGAATTTTAGTTTTTAGGCCCGGCACGGTGGCTCAAACCTGTAATCCCAGCACTTTGGGAGGCCGAGACGGGTGGATCACGAGGTCAGGAGATCGAGACCATACTGGCTAACCCGGTGAAACCTCGTCTCTACTAAAAAATACAAAAAACTAGCCGGGCGAGGTGGCCGGCGTCTGCAGTCCCAGCTACTCGGGAGGTTGAGGCAGGAGAATGGCGTGAACCCGGGAGGCAGAGCTTGCAGTGAGCTGAGATCCAGCCACCGCACTCCAGCCGGGGCGACAGAGCAAGACTCTGTCTAAAAAAAAAAAAAAGATTTTTAGTTTTTAGAAGATTGAAAATATTGGAAAAATATAAGAAAATGAAGCCCAAATTTAAAAGTTATAAACATATTCTTTGTTGTTGTGTTTGTTTGTTTGTTTTGAGATAGAGTCTCACACTGTCACCCAGGCTGGTGTGCAGTGGGACGTCTTGGCTCACTACAACCTACACCTCCCTAGACGGAGTCTAGCTCTGTGGCCCAGGCTGGAGTGCAGTGACGGGATCTCAGCTCACTGCAAGCTCCACCTCCTGGGTTTAGGCCATTCTCCTGCCTCAGCCTCCCGAGTAGCTGGGACTACAGGCGCCCGCCACCTCACCCGGCTATTTTTTTTTTTTTTTTTTTTTTTTTGTATTTTTTAGTAGAGACAGGATTTCACCGTGTTAGCCAGGATGGTCTCGATTTCCTGACCTCGTGATCCACCCGTCTCGGCCTCCCAAAGTGCTGGGATTACAGGCTTGAGCCACCGCGCGCGGCCACTCTTCTTATAAGGACACAAGTCATATTGAATTAAGGGCTACCCATATTACCTATCTTAACCGTAAGTATCACTTTAAAGGCCCTATCTCCAAATATGGTCACATTCTGAGGTATTAGGTGTTAGGGGTTCAACTTCTATCTTTTGTAGGACACAATTCAACCTCAAACACCACATAATTGCACCAGTAGTATTGATAATCTTCTGCTGTTACATAACAAAAATCCTCTTTCCTCCAGTTGAACAAGCATTATGTAAGTTTTGTTTTTTGTTTGTTTGTTTGTTTTCCTATCTTTCTATTGCCAATGTAGGTTGAAGGTTTCATTACACTATGTTTAAAATGTATGGGATAAAATAATGAAACAAAGTACCCCAGAACTTAAAGTACAATAAAAAAAAAAAAAGTAGCAATTCTCCTGAATGTAAGTGGCATTTGCTACCTTGGCATTTTTTTCTCTTTGAAATATATTTTTATTTCATCTAATCACTTATATGAAATGCTCTGAAAAAGCATCATAAGTTAATGAAGTCCACTTTATCAAATTTATGGGAACAAATCAAAAATTTATTGATAGATTAAGAAAACAAAAAACAAAACTAGGCAATGTAATGCAGAATGTTCATGCATTATATACATGTGTGCTGTGGTTTGAACGTGTTTTCCAAAGTTTGCGTGTTGGAGACTAAATCCCAAATAAAAGTCTCACCTCCCTAGTTCAGCTGATGCCCATAATCAAACTAATGATCATGCCTGCCACCTATGTGTGTAATAAAAAGAAGCTGTATTCATAGAAATGAGAGTAGAAAGGCTGTTATAGAGGCTGGGGGAGTGAAGAAAATGGTGAAATTTTAGTCAAAGTGCACAAACTTTCAGTTATAAGATGAATGAGCTCTGGAGATCTAATCCATAGCATGTTAAGTATAATTTATAAATTATTAGAAATTAAATACTGTACTTTTTCCTCAATTTTTCCAGTTGCCTATCCAAATTACCACATTACTTTTAGTCATCACTTCTACAAAGGCTCAGCTTGGTTTTGACAGTTTCTTAGACTTCCTTTGTCTTTTACGACCTTGATAAATTTGAAGATTATTGGTCAGGTATATTGACATTTTGTGTAATGTTCCTCTATTTAAATTTGTCTGATGTTTTTCTTATAATTAGATTTGGGTAATGTATTTTTAGGGCAAAGATCATAGAGGTAAAGTGTTATTCTAAACATACCATGTTATGTCAAGTGTACATACTATCAACATGACTTGTAACTATTGATTTTTTTTTTTTTTTTTTTTTAGACAGAGTCTGGCTCTGTCGCCCAGGCTGGAGTGCAGTGGCCGGATCTCAGCTCACTGCAAGCTCCGCCTCCCAGGTTTATGCCATTCTCCTGCCTCAACCTCCCGAGTAGCTGGGACTACAGGCGCCCGCCACCTCGCCCGGCTAGTTTTTTGTATTTTTTTTAGTAGAGACGGGGTTTCACCGGGTTAGCCAGTATGGTCTCGATCTCCTGATCCCGTGATCCGCCCCGTTTCGGCCTCCCAAAGTGCTGGGATTACAGGCTTGAGCCACCGTGCCTGGCCTGATCTTTTTAAATGAACTTTTAAATGTATATGAACTTTTAAATGAAATGAACTTTTAAGTGTATATGAGAGAGTTTGTTACATAGATAAACTCATGGCACAGGGGTTTGTTGTACAGAATACTTCATCACTCAGGTATTAAGCCCAGTACACAATAGTTATCTTTTCTGCTCCTCTCCCTTCTCCAACCCTCCACATTCAATTAGACCACAGTTTCTGTTGTTTCCTTTTTTGGGTTCATAAGTTTTCATCATGCAGCTCCCACTTATAAGTGAGAGTATACAGTATTTGGTTTTCTGTTCCTGCATCAGTTTGCTAAGGATAATAGCCTCCAACTCCATCCATGTTCTCACAAAAGACGTGATTTCATTCATTTTTATTCCTGCATAGTATTCCATCGTGCATATGCACCACATTTTCATAATCCAGTGTGCCATTGATGGGATTTAGGTTGATTCCATGTCTTTGCTATTGTGAACAGTGTTACAATGAACATTCACATGCATGTGTCTTTATGGTAGAATGATACACATTTCTGTCTTTATGGTAGAGTGATATATATTTATCTGGGTATACACTCACTAATGGAATTGCTGTGTTGAATGGCGGTTCTGCTTCTAGCTCTTTGACAAACTGCCATACTGCTTTCCATAATGGTTGAACTAATTTACACTCCTACCAACAGTGTACATGTTCCCTTTTATCTGCAACCTTATCAGCATCTGATTTTTTTGACTTTTTAATAATAGCCATTCTGATTGGTGTGACATGTGGTCATGATTTGTATTTCTCTAATAGTCATATTGAGCTTTTTTTCATATACTTCTTGTCCACATGTATGTGTTCTTTGGAAAATCGTGTATTCGTATCCTTTGTCTACTTGTTAATGGAGTTGTGATATGGTTTGGCTGTGTCCCCACCTAAATCTCACCTTCAATTGTAGCTCCAATAATTCCCACATGTGGTGGGAGGGATCCAGTGGGAGGTAATCAAATCGTGGGAGTGGTTCTTTCCCATGCTGTTCTCATGATAGTGATTAAGCCTCACAAGATCTGATGGTTTTATAAAGGGGAGTTCTACACAAGCTCTCTTGCCTGCTGCCCTGTAAGTTGTGACTTCACTCTTCATTCGCCTTCAGCCACGTTTGTGAGGCCTCCCCAGCCATGTGGAACTCTGAGTCAGTAAAACCTCTTTTCCTTATAAATTACCAAGTCTCAGGTATGACTTTATTAGCCGCATGAGAACAGACTAATATAGTAAATTGGTAACTTACCTTCTAGTGGAAAGTACAGACAAATAATCAGACTTCTGTGGTCAAGGAAGACATGCTCTATGACAGAATCATGCAGAAATTGTTTTGCAAGCACTTAGAAGCATCACTAAAGCCAGCTCAGAAATATAAAGATAGCATCTCAGAGGACATTATATCACAGCTGAATCAGGAAAAATTACAGGCCAACATGGAAGGCTTGAGTAAATGTTGTTCTAGAGAAAACATCATGTTCATGAACAAAGATTGTAGGGTAAGAGGGTGAGGAATTCAGAATAATACAAGTACCTGAAGATGGCCAGAGTGCAAGAGGCCAGAATGATAGGTAGGTGATGGAAGTATGAGTATAATCAATAACAAGGAAGTCAGCCTTATTAAAGTGTTTTCTTATTAGTTTTTGTTACAATTTATAAACTCATGATTGTATATTTGTTTTTTATATATTTTACATAGGACTTTTAAATTTTTAAATCAGGATTAACTATTCATTAACTCAATCAATCAATCAGGTATTTAAGGATAGCTTTATTCTACAGTGGATGTGGCTTATTGATTTAATATGGACAAATAATCTTGACATCCACATTATTTATATGTGTGTGACTACTTATAAATATATACATATATACATATACTTATGTACATACTATTATAATTATATATGTGTACATGTCATTATAATTATATATGTGTGTATATCTTTAAAAATAAGGAAATATAATTCTAGTATTAAGCGAAGGTAATTAAACATTGAAGGAACATTGCAAAATAGTAATCCTATATTTGTTAAAATTGTATTTTCACCATTTTGAGAAAAATGTCAAGAAGAATGCATTAAAATATTAAAATGACACACAAAATGTAAGGTTGTAGCATCAAAAATATTGTGTAATCTCAAACTAAACTATGTAACACATTTCAAAACATAAAATTTAAATGTTGGGCCAAATGAATATGCAACTTTAGTGCTTTTGGTCTCAGAAGGAAAAAAGTAAATGATGATATGTATTCTATAATAATGTAACATAACTGACTTCTAATGAATATTGGAATAAAGATACAGTCTAATTGAAATAATCATAATTTCAGTTAATATTGGCATCACACTGTTCCTGGACCAAACTGAGGGTCGGGCTGCTATTTCTCACGGCCCAATAATGAGATGCAGATGAACTGGGGAGAAAGACAGTTTTTATTTCTGTAACCAGTTACAGAGAGAAGGCCTGAAAATTATTGTCAGACCAACTGAAAATTACGTTTTCCAGAGCTTATATACCTTCTAAGCTGTATTTCTATGTGTACGTGTGCATTCATCTAAAAAGATAAGTGATTAACTTGTTTTAACCTATAACTAAGATCTGAGTCCTGAAGACCTTCTGGAACTTCAGTAAGTATACTCAATCTAAATGGGTCCAGACACTCGGTTGATTACTCTTGTCTTGTCTCCTGCTAATTCACAAAGGTTTGGGGAGTTCCTACACACTGCCAATAAGCTTGTTTAATCATGCTTTAAGGTTCAGGAAAGGCCTAGGCAAAACTCTTGGTGGGCTTTGTTATATTCTAGCCTTTGTGTAAGGGCACTGGCTTTTAATATTTAACTTAACCATTCAGTCAGTACTGAAACAGTTGTTATGGTGGAGGCCTGCCTTAGTGAGACCTGGCCTGTCACAAAACAAGAGAAAAAATAAGACAATTGAATCCTAGTGTCAACCTAAAATATTCAAAAGGATCAGAATTCAGTTTTTTAAAATTTAGTCAAACAAAAGCTGGAATTCGGCATTTGGAGAAAAGACTCCAGAAAAATGGAATCAATGCTCCTACCTTAAGTTCTTGCTTATATAGACAGAAAACAATAAAATGTAGTAGGCTTACAACATTGTGTATACACAGCTGATTTACAAGTTACAGCAATTTAATTAGTTATGGCTTGTTTTCGTTTCTTTATATCTCATTTTCATTTCCTTTCCAATTTAAAATAATGTACTTAACATTCATTATAAGACAATGTGACTTTGAGAAAAGTAGGAGGGCAGTTAATCTACCATGAAGGTGAACAATGAAGAAGGAAGGAATCTTCCATGGTGCCCTTTAGCCATTTACAACATTTTACAAAACAATGTAAGGAAGGAAGAAAGCTGATCTATAATCAGGAAAACAAAGGTTATAGCTCCCTACTTTACAGCTGACTGTCATATGACTCAGGCTACATAATCACATTCCTTTAAGGCTCAAAGTAATTTAAAATTTCAACAATTTAAATTTCAAATTATTTATTGTCATAACATACATTAAAATGTGTTAACATTGAGATTATTCAGTTTAAAGTTTGTTATTAACAGGGCCAACCTTTTGTATATATCATTGATTAAACAGAAGAGAGAAAGAATAGCTCTGAGTGGCAAAAACACAGTGTTTTTCCCCTGCTTCCCTACAACAACAATCAACACAGGCACCTTTTGTTAGCAAATATGTGGGGGATTTTCCCCACACACCAAGCAAGCAGTCAGTTCTGCAGTAGACACTAAAGGGGTTTAATTGTGATAGTATCTATCTGAAGACAGTGTCAGATACCATAGGTTGGGAGCTCAGTCCCACAAGACTCTCTCCTCTTCTATAACCAATCCCAATCCTCAGGTTGTTTTACCTATGCTTCTGACTGACTGTGTATAAATTCAGGTTCTCATGACCTTCTTCTTGGGTTCCATTAATTTGCGAGAGGGACTTGCACAACTCAGGAAAACATTTACTTTCATTTACTGGCTTATTATAAAGGCTATTACAAAGGATGCAGATGAAAGAGTTGCATAGAGCAAGACTGTGGGGAAAAGTGTGCATCTTCTGTGCCCTCCCTAGGCATATTCTACTCTCCAGAAACCTTCATGTGCTCACCTATCCTGAACCTCTCCAAACCCTGTCCTTTGGAGATTTAATGGGTGCTTCATTACTAGGTGTGACTGATCAAACCAGTGGCCATTAATAATCAACTTAACCTTCAGCCCTCACTTCCCTCCCCAGAAGTTGGAGAATGGGTCTCAAAGTCCCAACCCTGTATTCCTGCCTTTGTCTTTCAGGTGATAAGCCCTTCCTGAAGTTACCTAGAGGCTGCCAACCAACAGTAATCTCATTATCATACAAAAAGACATAATTTTGGATATTCTAAGGAGTTTAGGGATTGTATGCCAGGAAACAGTATCTAAGACCAAATTTATATTTTACAATATCACTATAGCCGAGGCTAAAGACAGCCATAAAATTAACTTAAGAAATAAAATATAATAAATAAGTACATAAATTTCATAGAAAATAATGTGTTATAACACATTTTAATGGTGGTAGTAAAGTATAAAAGGTTGCTCAAATTTGAAATAGAAAAAACAATTATGACCAGATATTTTCTGATTTATCAAATACATAATTAAAACTTTATATTCTCTAAGCCTTTAAGGGGATGTTTCCTAACCAGCCTGAGTTTGAGAATTTGCTTGGGAGTCTTGAAAAAATATACATCCTGAGCTATACCCCAACTTTGTGAATCAGGTTATCCTGGGTAGCTATCATGCATCTTTAATGTTCTAAAAGTCCACCATTTTCCTGTTGATCAGAACCAACTCAAGAACCACAGTTCTAAGGATTCTTTTTCTTCTTTCCCAGAGAAGGTACAAAGATATCTAGTGGAAAAACTTTTTCTATATTTTCAAAAAGATCTTGAAAGAACACATTCCTCCATATATCACAGCCTTGAGCCCGACACATCACATCCCCCCATATGCCTCCACTTCCTGGGCCCGACACAAACACATTCCTCCATATATCTCAACTTTAGAAGAAAAACAACACCTGGAGAATCTCCGATAAGGTTACAACCGTTTGTAAAAGCGCAGGAACCAATAAGAAAACTGCTAAAAGTATAACTTAAAATGTAAACCAATTGTAATGCTGTAACCTAGAGAAATGCCTTGTTCCTTTGTAACCTGACAAGTCCTGTTTACATCGGGCTATAAAGAGCAAGCGCACGCATTGTTCGGGGCCCTCTTGTATGTTGTGGAATGGAGGGACCAAGTTCGAACTTGCAGTAAAGATCCTTGCCGCTTGGCTTTGACTCTGGACTCTGGTGGTCTTCTTCAGGGAATAAACGGTCTGGGCATAACAATCTATATGATTGATTTGTTGGTGATAATAATAATCAACATTGATGGCTGAGAAATTTGGATCATATTGCCTTTGTGTGCCTATATGATTCCTCAAGACTTAGCTAATTCTCCACTTACAGAGTTACCTATTACAAACAATACAAATTAAGATCGTTTAGATTGAAGAAAAATAAATTTCTATTTAATTACATTCTCTACATCTGGGTCAACATATATAGTTGTGTCATCATCTTTTTGAACAATTACAGACATGTTTAACAATGAGAATGTGTTCTGAGAAATGTGTCCTTAGACAATTTCATGACGGTAGGATCATCATAGGTGTGCTTACGAGAACCTAGATGATATAGCCTACTACATACCTAGGCTATATGGTACAGCCTTTTGCTGCTAGGCTACAAACCTATATAGCATGTTACACTACTGAATACTGTAGGCAATTATAATACAAAGGTAAGTATTTGTGTATCTAAACGTACAAAAGTACACTAAAAATGTAGCATTAAAGACAAAAATGGTATGCTTGAAAGTGGCACTTACTATGACTGGAGCTTACAAGACTGGAAGTTGCTCTGGGTAAGTCAGCGAGTAAGTGGGGAGTGAAGGTGCAGGCCTAAGACGTTATTGTAAGCTATGGTAGACTTCATGAACACACTACACTTAGGTTGCACTACCTTTTTAAAAAAAATATTTTTATTCAATAATAAATTAACCTTCACTAACTATAACTTTTTTTACTTTACAGACTTAAATTATTTTATTTTGACTATTCTGTAATAACACTTCAAACATAAACACATTATACAAATTTACAAAAATATTTTATTTTAAGGTTCTTGTTGTGTAAGTTTATACTCTATTTTTAATTTTCTTAAAGGTTTTGAATTTTTTTACTAAGAACTAAGACACAAACACAAATATTAGCTTAAGCCTTCAGAGGGTCAGGATCATCAATATTATTCTTTCAAATTCCATGTTTTGATCCACCGGAAGGTCTTCAGGGGCAATAACACCAATGGAGCTATGTCAGCTCTTATAATAACAATAGTTTCTTCTGGAATGCCTCCTGAAGGTAATGCCTGAAACTGCTTTATAGTTAACTTTTTAAATATTTTTGCAAGACTGGCAATGAATAGGTTTGTTTATACTAGCATCACACCAAACACGTGAAAAAAGTTTGTGTACTCTGACATTACAACAGCTATGAAGATACTAGCTGATAGAATTTTTTCAGCCTTATTATAGTCCAATGGGACTACCATCATGTATGTGATCCATTGTTGAATGAAATCTAATTATGCAGTGTATGCATGTATATAATCAGAAATTCTTCATGAGTCTTCTTTTCTGAACTCCAAAACTTTTATTGACACAGTCTGCTATACAACCATTAAGAATATATTAACATTAGCACCTGAGATGAAAGCTATATACCATCCCTGCTTTATAATCTTTATTTTCACCAACAATATGAATTGTGGTCGTTGAATATTAGTCTCTGAACTAAGCTGTCAAATAAATATACATAATATATATTATATTATATATTGTATGTTATATATTATATATAATTATATATTATATTGTTATATATAATAATATATATTATTTTATTTTATAGAAAATAATGTGTTATAACACATTTTAATGGCAATAGTAAAGTGTAAAAGGTTGCTCAAATTTGAAATAGAAAAAACAATTGTGACCAGGTATTTTCTGATTATCTTTGCTGTGCTTGCTTTAAATGTTTTACCATTTCTTCAATTAATCTTCATAGCAATATTGTGAGCCATTTATTATCATCACCACTTTAGAAATAGTAAAATTGAAGTTCAAAGGTATACACTAAACAGTTCAAGGTCATTCAGTTTGTAACTGGCAGAAATGTGATCCAAAGCAAAGTCTTGTGTTAAAGCCAATAATATCTTTCATACAGTCCTAACTGTGTGACACAATATAGATGGCAGCACATAGTATTAGCATTTTTAAAGATGACTGTAAAAAATAAATCTCCAAGGAGTACTGAAGTGATCTCACAAAATGTAATTCTACAAAAGGAACGTCTTCCTGGGATAGAAAGAGATAGAGCATCTCAAACACCTGAGAGAGATTGACAGCTTGTCAGTTACCATCACAAAATGCAGTACTCCTCTCTGTAGAATTTATAAAAATGGTTTTTCATTGGTTGTGTGGAAAAAAAATCATAGATCTCTGGCCTTGTATTTGCCACATGAGTTGCCTATAAACTGATGGATTGATTTTAATTTGGCCTTGGCAGCTTTTGTTACCCTCTGAGGTATTAGCCTTGCTGTGTTCCAGACCTTTTCCTTGAACTCTGCCTTTGGACACTAGTCCTCTTCTAAAGATTTGTCCCTAGGGTCCTAGGCAGGCTGTCAGTCATAACTTTGTTGGCCATGAACACTATGATGTGTCAAACCTTTAGTAATTTTGCCAGTCCTATTTTGTAAGAAAATATACCATAGTTGTCTGGAATGGTAATCTATATTTTAAGAATTTAGTTAGAAAAAATAGAACTCATCCAATGCAAGTAATGGTTTTACTAGTAGAAATAATAACTCTATTATTAATAATATTGTTTTCTTCTAAAAACTATGTTTTTTCACATGTGATTCCATATTCTGCTTCATCTACCTAAGCATTGTTACATGTACATGTACTCAGAAATGGATAGGTACCTGAGAAATATTAACCATATTCAAACTAACCAATAAATCTATGCATTAGGAGAGATACTGTCAATTTCACAAAGTCTTGTGTCATAATAAATTTGCCTAATTTCTCTTACGATCATTTCTATTAATGGTAGCATTTCATATTTGTATATCTGTATGCTAAATTTGATTAGATATGACGAAGTTCCTCTTTTTTAATTTTTTGTGACATTTCTTCTGCTATTCTGTTATTCTCTCGCTCATTCTATCGCTTGCCTAATCATTTTAACAAATTCCTTTCACCTTTATGGTCAAATAAAACATGATTACTCTAAATAGATATATCAAGAAAAAAATTGGGATTTTATAATTTCCAATTGAAAATATACCTACCTTTGAATTGGGGCTGGTGTTTTGAAACAGAATATTATTTTGTATATTAGAAATCTTTAAAATTAAAATAATACAAGGAGTTTTTATTTCCTGCTGTAATTATCTCAAAGTATTATAATTTTTGGCATTATTTGACAACATTTATTTTAGCATATAAGCAAGTTTCTTAAAAAAATTACTAAACATAATAATAAGGGAATGTTTTATTTATCTTAAATGATTAATGGATACAATTGTCAAGAAAATTGTATGACTGTAGTAGTTGTTTTATTCCTTATATGTCATAAAAATGTAAAGATATTACCTTTAAATTATTTTCCCATAATTCCCTGTAATACAGAAAAAACCCTCAATCTCCATTTTATTTTGCTTATAAATGTATAACACTAGTCAAATTCTAGCAAAAGTGACATCACTCACAAGTATATGTTCTTAATAAATTAATAATTAGTATCACAAATTATGCAGATACAATGATTTTTCACAATTCAATATTAATATAGTAACCATTCTTAAAATTTAAGAAATTGAAATACTACGAGAAATAGTATATTTCCACTTCTTCATTTGACGTATTTCCTATGCACATACTATATTTAAATTTCACCATTCTATTTAAAGTAAGCATTGAAAGAGAAAATCTTTATGATATTTTATATCAAAGAAAGACATTGTCACATTTCTCAAGGTGTGTGTATATACTTGGATGGGAAATATGATGTTTTATATATCTATTGGACTTGAATTTCTAGCAAGCCTCAATATATCACAAGATGAAATAATAAGTTCCTCTCAGAAAAGAACACAACATTGAAAAAGGGAGAAAGATTGTTGAAACAGTCAAGTATAGAAAATAGATCTTCTGTCATAAAGATCTTGACAGTAAATGTTGAAGCAGTAGGAATCACAAATAACATTGGTTTTTATGTTATACATTCCGAGAATTTTTATAGAGCTCAACTGGATTATAATAAGGTAACAATAAAACTCTTCCTAAGATACTGTGTATGTTGTAACTTTGCTTTTGTATGAGCAGTAAAACAAATCTCTCTTGGTCATTCTCACTGGCTTTCTCTCCACAAACACACATGCGAGCACATTTTTGCAATACAGAAATATATTTTACCTATGTTCTTTCCAAATTTTGCCAACTCTAAAGTTTTGAAATATAATGACCCATCTTTAAGATACAGATGATCATAATGAGAATATTAGATGACTTCATTGTTTTTAACTGTAGATAATCACAACAATGCAAAGCATTTTATATTACGTAACAGTATAAAGCTGTTTATATTCAAGTGCTTATGCTACAGAACTGAAAACATAAAGAATATAAAATAATACAGATGTAGAAATCTATTTTAATAAATTACTTTGCCTTTATAAAATATGAAAAACACCTAGGCTTGACAAAAAAAAATTTCCCTTGAAGCTCTAGAATCTTTGTTAGATAATGTTATCTTCTATTTCATGGCATAGCTCAAGAAATCTACAAATTGATTGATTTCATTGAACATGAGGCTGTAGTGATACATGTTTCACATGTTTCTTTTGTGTTCATTCATACAAACTCGAAAACATTTATTCATAGTGGTTGATAGGTGGAATGTAAAAATATCTATTTAATTTAAATATTTCATGGAAACATTCTACTTTTACTTGAAATTACACAGAAAGCATTCAAATTAGAACCGCTTTGCTATAAAGATTCTCAGACTGTTCAATAACAACAACCTTTAATCATTCAAAGAATATACATGAATCATATGAATTTTCCAAGCATTTTTCTATAGACTTTGACTATATAAACGTGGGCAAAATAATATGTTTTTCTTCACAGAGTTTCTATGGTAGGCAGCAGCAGGAAAAAAGAACAAGAAATAAATAATCACCAATTAAAATAAAAAAATATAAGGCAAGTGATGATACTTGAATAAACGGTGAAAAAAATGTGGAAGAAAGTACAGACAGTGTAGATACCTTGATCCAAGAATACCTGTTCTGAAAATGTCCCATTTAAATACAAACAGAAGAAAACACAGGAACCACCTACATGACCTTCTGGGAGAAGAGTGTTTTAGGTCGTGGAAAGAACATGTGTAAATGCTTTAAGGCAGGCCGAGGCATGCTTGGAGCCTTGGGTCTGTAATAAGGAGACCAGTATGGTTGAAGAAAGAGGAGGAGTAATCACAGATGATATCAGAGAGGTAATAAGGGACCAAGAATAGCGTAAAAGACTTCATAAATCTTGGGATTTTATTCTGCACGCTGTGGCAAGACATTCAGGGCTTGAAACAGTGGGGTAACATAATTGATTCATATTTTTAAAGAATCATTGTGGTTTATGGAAAGAAGGAAACCTGCAAGCGTAGAAGCAGGAGACATGTTAGACTGTCTTTTAAGACAAGTTTAGGAATTATTGTGGCTCTAAATGGATTTGGAACAGTGGAGATTTTAAGAATGTTTGGATTCTGCATCTATTTGAAAGGTAATGCTGAAAGGATTTGCTAATGAATTGGTTAGCAGTGTGAGAGAAAGAAAGCAGTCAGGAATGACATCAAGGTCAAAATGACCTAAACATTATTCTCCTCCTCATAGCAAGTTGATATTAATGTTGAGAATTATTTATCTTGACATATGGAAATTTACTGACACATCGGCTGAGTACATTCTGTTGTATTTTTCAAAGATACTTAATACCAAAGTGACAATTGATAGACTAATAGAAGTACATGACACCTTATTTTTTACCATTTCAGCATGTGTGCAAAAAAATTTAACATGAGTTAAACTCATTTTATAAAACACAAACTGTTTCTGGAAATATAGTTCTACAATTTAAAGAGTAAGTCATTCTAAAGATGCTTGTTGAGCTCAGGAAGTATTTGATCAACAGGAACTCTGAGAACTTGAAAACCTTGAACAAGACTTTCTTTCTTTAAATGCATCTAATAAGAGAAAAACATATTCCTTTCAAGTAAAATAGTTTGTTTATATAGAGGACAGCAGCTATCTGGACACCAGATTAACTTATAAATAGTTATATCTATGATGATATTTGTATGTATGCATTTCACGCCTGATGCTCACAAACACGCTATTTATTGATACTGTCTACTGCGTGAAAATCTGATTATTGGTGCTTCTCCAGTGGGGAGGGAAAAGATAATATTTGTACTGTGGATATACAAATTATGTAAATGTATAGAATACAAGATGGAGAATTGCAGAGAGTAAAGACACATGTTAATCAACAAATGTAATTGTAACATTAGCAAATGTTAAGGAAAGTACATAATTTACTGAGAGCAGGAACTTCTTTCTCTCCACTGCTATTTTCTCAGAACTTCAAAGGGTACCTAACACTCTAAATCTCTCAATAATCATTTGCACAATTAATTAATTATGACGTAAAACTAGAAAATGGGAAATTTTTACATATCTTTTTAAGGCTTTCTTGAGTCAGGACAAATTCAAAAAGTTTCTGCCCAGAGCCTTGCATTTATAGAATATGCCTTCATACTTCAGTGATTAAGTAGTAATACAATATACTAAGCAAATTTTACTTGAAAGATTTATAAGGAATAATAGAAATGAAGAAGAGGAAGAAGGACATATATGATCTGTGACCTTTAGGAATTATAATCTAGTTGAGGAAATACCCAGGTAGCAGGGATAACTTAGTTCATGGCATTCTAGTTTTCCTGTATCAAATCCCCAAATATAGCATTCATTTAACTGTGACTTTATTTATTGCTTCTATAACTTCCTCTTTCACATAAAAGAACACTCCATAAAGTGAATAAGCAGAACTTCTTGTTGAAAATTTGATATAAATGACCACTGGGAAAAAAAAAAAAAAAAAAGAGTTCTTAATAGAGACAAGTGAAAATGAATTCTATGGGAAAATATAAACAGATACACAAGAATAAGAATGTGAAGATGTACCCAGAAAACCATGAGATATCTGTTTTGAGGGAGGTAAGATGTCTCTTCAAATATATGAAAAATAAGAATAGAAAGGGTCATTCAGGCTAGACTTTAGAGAATTATCAATGTCTGAAAAAGAAGGTTGGGCTTTGGATCATAAGCAGGGTGGCAAACTGAAGGGTTTTAAAAAGTGAGAGACATGATCAAGGTTGTATTTCTAAAAGTGATTCTGATGTGGATGGTTTTGATTGCTTAAAAAGGCAAGTCTTCAAATGTTGAAACCGCAGGAGTCCATTGAGCAAATCCAGTAGTCAGTTCATAAAATTCTGAGTAGGCACAGAAATGGGAATAAAAGGAATTGTGGTGGCTCAAATTGAAGAGAAAAACAAATAAAGAAGTGTTAGAAGTTACATTAAGATTTGGAAGTGCTGGTTGGAAATAACATTAATAAAGATAAGAGAATTAGGAGTCCTGTGTGCACGTGTGTGTGTGCTTGTATCATCTCTCCAAAAATAGAGTGAAGCGGAAAATATAATTATTTTCAAAAATATGTAACAGAGTATGTTCCCAAATGGTTACATAGATTAATGACGGATCTGCCCAATGACCAATAGAACAATGGGACAGTAATCAAACTGTCTCAGATGGTAATTAACTTAGTTTAAGAGAAGGTGACATTGGCTAAAAACCAAAATTTTGAAAGTCAGAGAAATGGAATAGGCATATAAATCCAGAATAGAGAGAAACATGTCAAGCAAGGACTGACCCATTGTAGATATTAACATGGGAGAAGTTGAGAGTGTGTTGAGTTAAAAGACGTGAAATTTTTGTGTAGAAAGAAATAAAAGTAGAACCTAAAATAGAAAAAAAAATATCATAGGTGATATGGTTTGACTCCGTGTCCTCACCCAAAATCTCCTCTTGAATTGTAATGATCCCCACATGTCAAGGGCGGGACCAGGTGGAGATAATTGAATCATGGGACTGGTTTCCCCCATGCTGTTTTCGTGATAGTGAGTGAGTTCTCAAGAGATCTGATGGCCTTATAAGAGGCTTCTCTCTTTGCTCCGCACTCATTCTTTCTCCCTCCACACTGTGAAGAGATGCCTTCGCCATGATTGTAAGTTTCTTGAGGCCTCCCCAGCCTTATAAAGCTGAGTCAATTGAACCTCTTTTCTTTATAAATTACCCAGTCCTAGACAGTTCTATGTAGCAGCATGATAATGGACTAATACATTAGAATTTTTTATGAATTATTTTTTATTGTGTTATAGTTAACTAAGAAGAAAAAAATAATAAAAAATAAACATTACTTGAAATCTTTGACTCACTGCTTGGGTCAAATAGCTCAAAGAAAATGTTGTACAGCTTCATATCATTATTGTTTTATTATTTTTCAATCTTCATTCCTCAAAACTACATTAAACATTTCCCACTTGCATGTGAAGTCTGGTTAGTTGTCTATATAGGAACAAATAGTTAGGATCCTCTACGATTAAAAAAGAGTGTGAATTTCTCTGTATTTTTTATCTGATTTCTAAAATGGGTGGTGTATATTTAGAGGAGCCTTCTCAAGCTTTTGTCAGAGATAACTGTATGTTGTATTTTCCTTACCAAAGGGCTAATTTATAGAGGGGAGCAACACGTGCTGGAGGCTTTTCAAGGGTGGAGAGTGGGAGGAGGGTGAGGATCAGGAAAAACAACTAATATGTACAAGACTTAATAACTAGGTGGTAAAATAATCCGTGTAACAAACCCCATGATGCAAGTTTACCTATTTAACAAACCTGCACTTGTAGCTCTGAACTTACATAAAAGTTATTGAAAAGGTAGTACTAAAATTTGTAAATAGAGTAATACGATTCTGAGTGACATGTGATGAGGAAGGAGTAATATGATTTGATCAGGCAGGTCTTGAATGACAACATATTAAAGTTATAGATTTCTGAATTGATTGAGAGAATAAAATGATTTGCATTTCAAATTCATTCTTCACGCTAAAATTGTCTTGATCTAACTAAATGATATTGGTTTCCAAACCCGGTACAGCTTTCTTTCTACAAGTGACTCTTAGAAAATGGGTTTGAATTGTGTGTGTCCATGAATACATGGATTTTTTTTCCAACAAAGGTTACAAGCTTGCCTGCTCTCCTGCCTCTCCTTTCACCACCTCCGCCTCTCCTGCCTCTGACACTCCTGAGACAGCAAGACCAACTCCTTTTCTTCCTCCTCTTCAGTCTACAAATCATGAAGATCAAAAGGATGAAGACCTTTATGATGATCCCCTCCTATTTAATAAGTAGTAAATATATTTTATCTTTCTTATTATGTCTTTATAACATGTTCTTTTCTTTAGCTTTATTTACTGTAAAAATAAAGTTTATAACACATATAATATACAAAGTATATGTAAATTGACTGTTCAAGTTTTCAGTATGGCTTCCCGTCAACACTAGGCTATTTATTAGTTACGTTTTTAAGGAGTTAAAAGTTATACTCACATTTTCAACTGTGCATGGGGTTGGCACTCCTAATGCTTTGAATTATTCAAGAGTCAACTGTATTTCCTTTAAGGCAATTAACCATATTTTGACATGGTTAGTCATATTAGCTATTCTTCTTTTTGATTTTTAGTACGTTAATTGTAAAGATATTCACTTACACATCATAGTTGTTCAGTGAATGGCTGAATGACTCAAGGAATGATTGCATGAATTAAAGATGGCCAATATATCATGTTATGAACTTTTTTGGATCAAAGTTGAAGATTATAATTGCTGATGTTTTAACATTCTCAAAAATCTTTTGAGAATTAAAACAGTGTTGTTATAAATTTTTATTTCAAATGCTCTTTTAACAAATGTGTTTCCTCTGATTCCTAAAACAGCCTTGCTGGAAACAAGAGTCAATTTTACCATTCCTAGTTTATAGGTAAGGTAGTTAAAGCTTCTTGGAAAAGCTCCTTGACAGTGTCAAAGGCTAAAACCTGGACATACCTAACTATATAGAGAATTTCTCACTTGTAGTTTTGCTATTATTCACCAAACCATGATTATTTCATGCAATGGAAACATTGAACTGGACAATACTCTTAAATTTCACTTATTCTGAAAGGCATTTACTCATCCCAGCATTCCCTAAATTCAAAGAAGAACTTGAATAACAACCTGGAAGACTCAACTGCCTGACAGTTCCAGAGTTGACAATGATTTGGCTGGCTTTCAGCAGACACTTCTCTTTAAGTGTTACTTCACTGAACAAGACACTATATGATAATGCTATTTCACTGACGTTCCCCTGTTTCCTGCCATAAGCTTAAATTATCTGTGATTTTTGTGAAAACAGTGCAAACCTCTGTGGATAAGAGCTGAAAAGAAATATCATTTAATGAAAACCATTGATAACTTGAGGATAATTGGTTAAGAGAAGTCCAATGTTTTCAACTTAATTACTTAAATGGAAGAATGAAAATGTTTTTAGATGTCTTTTGTTCTGATGTTAATAAATAAAATCAATTTAAAACTAAAGTTTGAACAAGTAAATGGTTATACCATCCTATACTCTGTTTAATACGTTATTTTTATGCCAGGTTTCAGCTTAAGTATCATGTAGAGCTATCAATACTGGTGATCTAAAGTTTACCTTTCCGCTGGGTGCAATAGCTCATGCTTGTAATCCCAGAACTTTGGGAGGCTGAGGCAGGAGGATCATTTGAGGCCAGGAGACTAGCCTGGGCCACATAGTGACACTCCATCTCTACAAAAACAAAACAAAACAAAATAAAATAAAACAAAACAGAGAGAACTCAGGTCTACATCAAAAAAGGAAGAGTATATGAAAAGAAACGAAGGTAAAATAAAATTTTAAAAAATTTTAAATAAAATTTACCATTTACTGATTTTGATTTAGGAGAAGATTATACTTTTTCATTAGCAATTATAAGACAGAGGCAATAGTCTATGTTGGTGAGAAAAACATACAATTCTGTATTTTACTCTGAAGATTATTATGGGATTCTCTCTCTCACCTTGCCTCATATTTTCTCTGCTTATCTGTCTCCATCTCTCTCTCTCTGTCTCTCAAATACAGTATCCTTGTTAATTGTGAAGTACCTACAGATACGTATTCTCCCTAGGCACACATCTGTAAATATAATTTATTTGTTGTATAAAGAAACACATCTCTAAATACATATAGTATTAAAACACATAACTTTAGATTCAAGCATGTAAAGCATTTTTCTTAATTTAAAATTAGAATCATTTTCAAAATTAGATTTTAAATATACAGATTGCCCAAATTCAAAGAAATAGCACTCATTCACTTAAAATAAATCTTATTTTTATACTTGAGATTTTTGCTAAGAATTCATTTGTTTATTAAAATATGTGTATTTAGCCTGATGATCTAATTAAACTCATAATGAAAAGTAAAAACATTTAAACCCAATAAATATGAGGATTTTTTGAAACAACTTCAATTTTTGAATTACTTTGCATACATTTTTTGTATGTGAGCAGAAGTCACATGGCACATCCTACTTTTGTTGCCACAGCATATTTTGTAAATACTTGTTACAGCAAATTGATGTCTTACTAGCACTGAAGTTGGTATTGAAATACTGACGAGAGTTAATGCTAGTAATCAAGTCCTGATAGTAGTCACCTGGCACTTCCATATCTTGAGCACTATTATTGTTTATTGAGCCTTATTTTGGTTCAGTATTAGAACATTTTGGTCCTAGATATGTTATGGAATATTTAGATTAAACTCAAAACAAATAATTGATAACATTTTTAAAAGTCATATGTCATTTTTTCTAGCATTAAAATAATTTAAAGACTACAAGATTACTGTAAAATACACCATCGATTTAATATTTTAAATACATTGAAAATAACAGAGGTCTACTTATAGCCTTGAGAATTTGCCTTTTTTGTGGAGGAAAAAAAAGCCCCACAAAACAGAATTTAGCTAATTTGTGCCTACCTCAAAACAGGTGAACTCTCTGCTTGGTTAAAATAATGTATAATTACTATTTCTTTGTTGTCATTGCTTGTTAATTTAGGTTATTATATGTCTGCTATTCATTAAGTTATTTCAAGATCATTTCAAACTGAAACCCCTTTAGAAAAATCCCACTTAATTTTTATTTTCTTATAATTCTAACTTTTATTTTACATTCGGGGGTACATGTGCAGAATTGTTATATGGGCATATTATATAATGCTGAGGTTTGGGATAAAATTGATCTTGTCACTCATGTAGTGAGCATAGTACCAAATAGGTAGTTTGTCAGCCCTCCCTCCCCTTCCTTCCAACTCTCTTTTGGAGTCCCCAGTGTTTATCGTTCCTCTCTTTGTGTTCCTGTGTACCTAGTGGTCAGCTTCCACTTATACATGAGAACATGCAGTATTTGGTTTTCTGCTTGATTTTAATCTTAAACTTTATAGTCAGTATGTCCCACCCTTACAAATCTAGTACTTTAACTTGGTTCTTCAGTAAATATGAAAAACAATCATAAAATATAACAACAGAGAAGGGAACCTTTAATATGTGTAATGGATTTCTTATTTTTCTATCATTAATCTTTTTCTTTGATAGACTGATTTTTCTTTATCCTGTTTTTTTAACCTAAATATATTCACATAGTTTCAAAGTGGATAGATAGTCATACATATGTAATATGTATATATTAAAATTCATGTTGTAACTTTATTTGCTCACTAGACAAATTTATATGATATTAAGTAGGTAACTACAAGTCTGCTTATATAAGTCATGTCTTTAAAGTAAGTCATTTTTCTTTAATGTAATTTTATCAGTCAATTAAATACTTAAAACATTATACTTTTTAAAATGTAATTGTAATTATGAAGCTTCTGTGTGTATGTATAGATGTTATCTTTGTGTTGTATTTTACTTATAAGTAACTATCCTAAATATCTGATTTCTCTTAGCCATGTTTCTGAAATGCATCACCCAGTTAAGCCACCCTACCAGACCTAGAGGATGATTACTAAATGGAGATATTTAAAGAATTGCTTACAAATTACAAACTCCCCCACTCCACTTTGCTACTTTTATAGAATCTACCATGTTCTCTGCAACTCACCTGTTAAGATTTAATTTATTACTATAAAGGTATCTATTCATGGTTTTCCATTTCCAACACAATATACATAGTTATTTTGAATGTATTTCTGAGAATGTTCTAATCCATTCTGCTCATGGGCAAAAGTATCATATTAGTATGGTATAAAAAGTGAAGTGTCGGCCGGGCGCGGTGGCTCAAGCCTGTAATCCCAGCACTTTGGGAGGCCGAGCGGGCGGATCACGAGGTCAGGAGATCAAGACCATCCTGGCTAACCCGGTGAAACCCCATCTCTACTAAAAAATACAAAAACTAGCCGGGCGAGGTAGCGGGCGCCTATAGTCCCAGCTACTCCGGGAGGCTGAGGCAGGAGAATGGCGTGAACCTGGGAGGCGGAGCTTGCAGTGAGCTGAGATCCGGCCACTGCACTCCAGCCTGGGGGACAGAGCGAGACTCCGTCTCAAAAAAAAAAAAAAAAAAAAGTGAAGTGTCAACAATGGTGGTGGAGTTTTTCACAAGGAGGAGGAGAATATGGAAAACATAAGAGTGGGGAAGAGGAACTAGTCTTGCATCCACTTTAAAGATCATAGGCCTTTTAGGTAAAATGTAATTTTCTTAGTTTGATGTCAATAGCCTTTGACAATAATTTCCCATATAACTTTTCAGCCATAACTGGTTTTTTTTTTCAATTTTGTTCCTGCACTCAACATACATGTAATTCCAACTGAAGATAGTTATTAAAATACCCATGCCTGTTGCAATCCTAGTCTCTGATAAAACAGACTTTAAACCATCAAAGATCAAAAGAGACAAAGAAGGCCATTACATAATGGCAAAGGGATCAATTCAACAAGAACAGCTAACTATCCTAAATATTTATGGACCCAATACAGGAACACCCTGATTCATAAAACAAGTCCTTAGAGACCTACAAAGAGGCTTAGACTCTGACACAATAATATTGGGAGACTTTAACACCCCACTGTCCACATTAGACAGATTAACGAGGCAGAAAGTTAACAAGGATATCCAGGAATTGAACTCAACTCTGCACCAAGCGGACCTAATAGACAGCTACAGCAATTCTCCACCCCAAATCAACAGAATATACATTTTTCCAGCGCCACATCGCACTTATTCCAAAATTGACCACATAGTTGGAAGTAAAGCACTCCTTAGCAAATGTAAAAGAACCGAAATTATAACAAACTGTCTCTCAGGCCACAGTGCAATCAAACTAGAACTCAGGACTAAGAAACTCAATCAAAACCGCTCAACTACATGGAAACTGAACAACCTGCTCCTGAATGACTACTGGGTACATAACTAAATGAAGGCAGAAATAAAGATGTTCTTTGAAACCAATGAGAACAAAGATACAACATACCAGAATCTCTGGGACACATTTAAAGTAGTGGGGAGAGGGAAATTTATAGCACTAGGTTCCCACAAGACAAAGCAGGAAAGATCTAAAATTGACACCGTAACATCACAATGAAAAGAACTAGAAAAGCAAGAGCAAACACATTAAAAAGCTAGCAGAAGGCAAGAAATAACTAAGATCAGATCAGAACTGAAGGAGATAGACATGAAATCTCTACAAAAAAATCAATGAATCCAGGAGTTGGTTTTTTGAAAAGATCAATAAAATTGATAGACTACTAGCAAGACTAATAGAGAAGAAAAGAGAGAAGACTCAAATAGATGCAATAAAAACTGATACAGGAGATATCACCACCGACCCCACAGAAATACAAACTACCATCAGAGAATACTATAAACACCTCTACACAAATAAACTAGAAAACCTAGAAGAAAACCAAACCATAAATTCCTGGACACATACACCCTCCCAAGACTAAATCGGAAAGAAGTTGAATCCCTGAATAGACCAATATCAGGCTCTGAAATTAAGGCAATAATTAATAGCCTACCAACCAAAAAAAGTACAGGACCAGACGGATTCACAGCTGAATTCTACCAGAGGTACAAGGAGGAGTTGGTACCATTCCTTCTGAAACTATTCCAATCAATAGAAAAAGAGGGAATCCTTCCTAACTCATTTTATGAGGCCAACATCATCCTGATACCAAAGCCTGGCGGAGACACAACCAAAAAAGAGAATTTTAGACCAATATCCCTGATGAACATCGATGCAAAAATCCTCAATAAAATACTGGCAAACTGAATCCAACAGCACATCAAAAAGCTTATCCACCATGATCAAGTGGGCTTCATCCCTGGGAAGCAAGGCTGGTTCAATATTTGCAAATCAATAAATGTAATCCGGCATATAAATGGAACCAAAGACAAAAAACACATGATTATCTCAATAGATGCAGAAAAGGCCTTTGACAAAATTCAGCAGTCCTTCATGCTAAAAACTCTCAATAAATTTTGTATTGATGGAATGTATCTCAAAATAATAAGAACTCTTTATGACAAACCCACAGCCAATATCATACTGAATGGACAAAAACTGGAAGCATTCCCTTTGAAAACTGGCACAAGACACGAATGACCTCTCTCACCACTCCTATTCAACATAGTGTTGGAAGTTCTGGCTAGGGCAATCAGGCAAGAGAAAGAAATAAAGGGTATTCAATTAGGAAAAGGAGAAGTCAAATTGTCCCTGTTTGCCGATGACATGATTGTCTATTTAGAAAACCCCATCATCTCAGCCCAAAATTTCCTCAAGCTGATAAGCAACTTCAGCAAAGTCTCAGGATACAAAAACAGTGTGAAAAAATCACAAGCATTCTTATGCACCAATAACAGACAAACAGAGAGCCAAATCACGAATGAACTCCCACTCACAATTGCTTCAAAAAGAATAAAATACCTAGGAATCCAACTTAAAAGTGATGTGAACAACCTCTTCAAGGAGAACTACAAACTATTACTCAGTGAAATGAAAAAGGACACAAACAAATGGAAGAACATTTCATGCTCATGGATAGGAAGAATCAATATCATGAAAATGGCCACACTGCCCAAGGTTATTTATAGACTCAATGCCGTTCCCCATTAAGCTACCAATGACTTTCTTCACAGATATGGAAAAAAAACTATTTTAAAGTTCTTATGGAACCAAAAAAGAGCCCTCATTGCCAAGACCATCCTAAGTCAAAGGAACAAACAATAGGCATCATGCTACATGACTTCAAACTATACTACAAGGCTACAGTAACCCAAACAGCATGATATTGGTACCAAAACAGAGATACAGACCAATGGAACAGAACAGAGCCCTCAGAAATAATACCACACATCTACAACCATCTGATCTTTGACAAACCTGACAAAAACAAGAAATGGGGAATGGATTCCCTGTTTAATAAATGGTACTGGGAAAACTGGCTAGCCATAAGTAGAAAGCTGAAACTAGACCCCTTCCTTACTCCTTATACAAAAATTCATTCAAGATGGATTAGAGACTTAAATGTTAGTCCTAAACCATAAAAACCCTAGAAGAAAACCTAGGTAATACCATTCAGGACATAGGCATGGGCAAAGACTTCATGTCTAAAACACCAAAAGCAATGGCAACAAAAGCCAAAATGGACAAATGGGATATAATTAAACTAAAGAATTTCTGCACAGCAAAAGAAACTACCATCAGAGTGAACAGGCAACCTACAGAATGGGAGAAAATTTTTGCAATCTACTCATCTGACAAAGGGCTAATATCCAGAACCTACAAAGAACTCAAACAAATTTACAAGAAAAAAAAAAAAAAAAAAAAAAACCATCAAAAAGTGGGCAAAGGATATGAACAGACACTTCTCAAAGAAGACATTTATGCAGCCAAAAGACACATGAAAAACTGCTCATCATCACTCGCCATCAGAGAAATGCAAATCAAAACCACAATGAGATACCATCTCACACCAGTTAGAATGGCAATCATTAAAAAGTCAAGAAACAGCAGGTGCTGGAGAGGATGTGGAGAAATAGGAACACTTACACTGTCAGTGGGACTGTAAACTAATTCAACCATCGTGGAAGACAGTGTGGTGATTCCTCAAGGATCTAGAACTAGAAATACCATTTGACCCAGCCATTGCATTACTGCGTATACACCCAAAGGATTATAAATCATGCTGCTATAAAGACACATGCACGTGTATGTTTATTGCAGCACTATTCACAATAGTAAAGACTTGAAACTAACCTAAATGTCCATCAATGACAGACTGAATTAAGAAAATGTGGCACATATACACCATGGAATATTATGCATCCATAAAAAAAGGGTGAGTTTGTGTCATTTGTAGGGACATGGATGAAGCTGGAAACCATCATTCTCAGCAAACTATCACAAGAACAGAAAACCACATGTTCTCACTCATGGGTGGAAATTGAACAATGAGATCACTTGGACACAGTAAGGGGAACATCACACACTGGGGCCTGTTGTAGGGTGGGGAAAGTGTGGAGGGATAGCATTATTAGATATACCTAATGTAAATGATGAATTAATAGGTGCAGCACACCAACATGGCACATGTATACATATGTAACAAATCTGCACATTGTGCACATGTACCCTAGAACATAAAGTATAATTAAAATAATAATAATAATAAAATACCCATGCCTTTTAAAGCTTTCTTGATTTTTGGAAAGGACCTTCCCTCAGTCCATTATATTCTTTTCATCTCCAGCTAGTGCATTTCCATTCATCTTTCAATATCCAATTCAAATGCCAACTCTGTGACAACTTTTTGTATTCCCCTGGACAAAAACAATTGTATTTCTTCTGACCTCTCCTTGTATATTTCATGGAATATGGCAAAGTACTTAATTCCACTGAATTGTAGCTACAGTCTTGCTGTCTTACAACTAAAACAAGGACATCTTGGGGAATATGAGAATTTAAATTGAATAGTAACCACAAGATAAAAACTCTGGGCATTGCATGATCTTCCTTTTAACTAATTAGAGGCCAAGTATATGGATGAAAAATAATTATATAGAATTTGATAAGACTTTCTTCTAGTATTAATTTTTGTTTTATGATTTTTCTTGTTTCATAAAATTTTGACAGAAATATATTACTTATAAATTGCCTTCTTTGTGACTCCCCACTTTTGATGCTAGAGCAACATGCTGTCCTGGGTAGCTGAAGTGTTTAAGAATGCAAGAAAATTTTCAAAAAGGGAATCTGAAATTTAACTCCACAAACTACTATCTGGATTGGAACGCTACATTAAATGTATTATAATTTTGTATTGAGTTATAGGGATGGGGAATGAAAAGGATCCAAGGCCATATGTTGATATTCTTTTGATATGTTAAGAAATAATCTAGTGTTATTTTCTATTTCTTCTTAAATGCTTTTAGAGGTTACTTGGTACACTGGTCAACAAAACCTTGAAATGTTGATGTTTAAGGGCTATTGATTGCTGGCAGCAAAGAAGTCCAACTGTGCTGCCACCTGACATAGTGTCTCCACATTCTCTTCCAGCATCATCACCTTTGTTCTAAATAGTTCCCACATAGTGTGAACAGAAGTCATATGTTTTAGATTTTCTGCCTTGGCACCCAGGAAATCAGTATGATTGAGTAAACATATTAAACTTCCTCTGCATTTCCAGCCTGAACAGATGTTAAGTATGAGCTGATCCACCTATATTCAACCCGAGAGAGTCCACATCCACACACTGTTTCATTTCCCTTTTTCAATTTACATAGAAGCATAGATTCTTGCTGGCATATATAAATGCGCCATTTAAGGCAATCAAAAATGGCTCCACATCTCACTTGATTTCCACAATTGTTGCCGTAACTAAGGAGAGAAACTTAATTTCTCTGGCAGATCTTCCCACGTTTAAGCAACATGTTCGTGGAGAGCCAATATTCAGTAATTACAGCACAATTCCTCACAATTTCACAATTCGCTAACAGTATGCATTTTCACAATGTAAAGCTGATTTTCCTTTAACCAAATAAAACATGAAAAGATCGCTGCAAGCAATGGGCAATCTAGATCATTAGATGATTGATGTAAAATTAGAGGACATTGAGACTGGAATAGATTGCAAACATCAGGGAGCTCAGAAAACTTGTAAACTCTACATTTTGAGGAAATATGTTGTTGATGCTTTTACAGCTCTATGCAGCAACCTAAAAAATAAAGGCTTAAAATAATTTATCTAGGAGTTACTTGTTATTATTTGCAATTATTCCACATAATATAGCTTCCCTAGGAAGTCCTCAACTTATTCACCAAAATAGAATTTCTAGTTATAATTCCATTCCTCAGTTCACACTATTTCTCTTGCTCATGAGACAAAGAATCAAAACGAAGTAATCAAAAATGTAGAATATTGTAGTGGTTATGTTTCACTTTCTAATGTTGTAAAAACTATCTAATCAAATGAATTATACGATTTAACAGCCCCTATGAAAAGTAAAAAGTTACAGAAGTGATATACCAAGTCTACACATTGTAAGTAATCATATCTTCTATTTCCCAATATTATTATTATGGTAATGAAAGGTACTATGTATTGAGCACTTAAATATGCATAAGCACGATGCTAATCTGTTTGACTAATACAGCAATACGCTGTAAATACTGTAACCTACATTCTTTTTGAAGCAAAGGTAGTTATATCATGGGTACTCACATTCCGTATTCTTTATAGTAGGGGAAGGTTAAGGAAAGAGGCAGACAGAGACGCACAGACACAAAGATACGGAATGTACATGAGAAATATCCAATCTGATAAATTATATAATAAATCTTCACCTAACATATAGTATTATGACAACAAGGGACTGGCGGATAAAAGGAGCACTTCTGTTTAAGTGGCACTAAACACTGACTGAATTTTAAAATGGTACAGGCTTGTTAGGTCAAAAAAAAAAAAAAAAAAGAAAGAAAGAAATCTAAGCTCAAGTAAGGAAAGAGCATGTAGAATTTGACAAAGTTATAAAATGTATAATTTTATTTCATATTAGGGAATACAAAAAAAAAGGAAAGGAAAGAAAAGAAAAAAGGAAAGAAAAGAAAAGAGAACGAGAAGATTCAAAGTACAACAGACTAAAGGAACAGGCTTGTGGGTGGTTAAAAAAAATACTCCCCCTGGTTTGTGGGCACAGATCAGTGAAAACTTTTACCTGGATGATAGATGTCAGAGGGTTAAGAACACTTGACAAATGTAACCCGCACTTTCCTATTCCTCCTAACGTTCCTGCAATTAACTAGGACCATGAAACAAGCCATAGCCAAACGGCTGTGAGTAGAAATCATGTGTGTCCCTTTGGGTCAGTAGAAAATCCTCCAGAATTTCGTTCCTCTGTGAGGGCAATGAGGAGACTTTGTGTTGCGACTGTGGAACCGGAAGACAAAAGAAAACTCAATGAATTCTTGTGTAGCAGCCAAATTCCCTGGAACTCACCCGGACTAGAGTGATTTTGTGAAAGCAAGAAATAAAATGTTTGATTGCTGCATCTGCAATGCCAATCCTATCTCGATTAGCACAAATTATCAGAAAGTAGGAGAAACAAGAACATGAGAGTTCTAGCACCATCGTCATTGGTCGTGAAGCAGAACATTATCTGTAACATTCCATCCTGTATGGTAGTGAGGGTTTGTTATATTGGCCAATGTTTAGAGCCACAGTAGTGTATTTGCATGGGTTCAGTTGAATTAACCAGTACGTATTCATTTTCTTTATTTATTTATTTTTTTTTGAGACGGAGTCTCGCTCTGTCATCCAGGCTGGAGTGCAGTGGCCTGATCTCGGCTCACTGCAACCTCCGCCTCCCGAGTTCTCTCCATTCTCCTGCCTCAGCCTCCTGAGTAGTTGGGACTACAGGCGCCCACCACCACACCCGGCTACTGTTTTGCATTTTTAATAGAAAGGGGGTTTCACCATGTTAGCCAGGATGGTCTCGATCTCCTGGCCTCGTGATCCGCCTGTCTGGTACTTCCAAAGTGCTGGGATTACAGGCGTGAGCCACCAAGCCTGGCCTTCATTTTCTTTAGATGGATTTAATTTAAGCAACAAGCCCACCAGTGTCGTTAAACAAATGGACAAAATGAGCAGTGGAACATTTTATGCTTCTTATTGAAAAATGAACAAATATTATTCTGGTAATGAAAGCTCTAAGTGTAATACAATGTCAAGATTGAAGTGGTTCTCTCCTGCCATTTAATGGATGAGTTCTAGAAAAGACAAGTGTTGTAAACAAAACACTATTTCCATGGCAACACCTACTTCAGCTTTTGATCTTTCATCACACGATATAATTTTAAAACATTTTTTTATTTCCGTAGTTTGTAATAACAATGGTGACCTCTACATCCAGTATTTTCTGTAAGCTAGTAATTGGCAGTGCCTCAGGCCTTATACTTTTTGGCCAGTCTTCTAGGAGAGCTTTACCCAGATTTCTCATTACTTATAAAAATGCAGTTCATTTTCCAAGGGCAGATATTTAAAGACAAAATTAGCCCAGACATACATTTTAAAATGCATATTTAGAAATAAATATTTTAATTAAGTGCCAGATATACCTCTCTCTGAGTCAAACATTTGTATATGCACATATGCTGTGTGTTTGTGTGGGCATGTGAAGACATATATATGAATGTGTATGTGTATATGTAAATTATTTCTTATTAAAATTTCTGGAAGTGATAGTATAAACAGCCAGTGATAAAGTGTGATAAAGTATAAATGTAAGAAATAGTATTGTATTACTTCTCTATTGAGACACAGCATTATTACTTTGAAATTTGCAGATTAAACAAAACAAATGAATTATTTTATGGTTTGTGTGGTTAGGAATTTGGAATGGGATTTGGCTGACTCTTCTGCTTCAGAGTCTTACAAGGCTGCAATCAAGGTAGCAGCCAAGACTATGGTCTTACCTGAAGCTCAGCTGGGGAATAATCCTCTTTCACATTCACACGGTTCCCTACAGTATATATCAAGCACCTGGAAGGTTGTTACCCTGAGGGCCTCAGCTTCCTGCTAGCTGTTAGCTGGTGGCCACAGTCAACTCTGTAAGCTGTGATCCTCTCCAAGTAGCAGCACAACACGTGGCAATTTATTTCTTCAAAACCAATGACAGAGTCTCCCAGCAAGACCAATTACAATCTCATGAAATGTAATCATGTTCACCTAATCACATGGTCTCATATTTGCCATTTGCTACTGTTAGAGGTAACTCAGTTTCTGCCCACACTTGAAAGCACAAAGGTGTTATCACCAGAAGGTAGGGATTATAGGAGCCACACTGGAGCCTTATACCACAGAGATTTTCACATAAGTCCATATGATTAGAAACTATTAGAAGACAATTGTGTAGATCTTAAAAAATAAATTTTTGCTTATTCAGCAACATAAAATGTAAGTAACTGGCCGGGCGCTCACGCCTGTAATCCAGCACTTTGGGAGGCCGAGGCATGCGGATCACGAGGTTAGGAGTTCGAGACCATCCTTGCTAACACAGTGAAACCCCGTCTCTAGTTAAAACACAAAAAATTAGCGGGGCGTGGTGGTGGGTGCCTGTAATTGCAGTTACTCAGGAGGCTGAGGCAGGAGAAGCTCATGTACCTGGGAGGTGGAGGTTGCAGTGAGCTGATACCACACCACTGCACTCCAGCCTGGGCAACAGAGTGAGACTCCATCTCAAAAATAAATAAATAAATAAATACATAAGTAAATAAATAAAAATAAAATGTAAGTAATTGCTATGTGGCAATTAGAGATTTTGTAAAATTCTGTTACAAATACTATATATTTCCTTTCTCAAGGAAGCAATTTATAAAAAGGTTAGCATATACCCAAAATAACTCTTTATGTATTATTAATTTTTACCTGAGACTATACATTTTTAGAGGCATAAGAAAAGAAATATAGACACCAATAACCAAAAAGATCTAGATTCAGATCCTGGCATAATTATTTTTTAAGCTCGTGAAACCTTTTGTAAAGACATAATAAGCCTGATTATTAGTTGTACTATCTGTACAATAAATATAACATGCGCTTGTTATGTTTATTGTGGAAACTAAATATTATAAGATTTGAAAAGGCCCATTATATAGTAGCATCTACTTAAATGACTGATAAATTATTGAAAGAATGCTTAATTTATATATATATAAAATATTTAAATTCACATATTATTAAATTTTCATATACCCATTTGGAAACTGTTTCCTGTTTGGTTAATAATTATTTGAATTTCTTATACTAGTTGAAAGCCATACCCCAACTTATAAGAAATTAATTAATTTCTGCTAGGGAAAGATACAAAGTAATAATATAATCAGAATTATATGTCTGTATACTATGCTCTGAAGGAATATATCTCACAGAAATGACAAAACGATTCGGCCCCAGCTGTAAAATTATGTACAGTTTATCCCATTTGACTTTCTTGTGCCATGAAGTAAGAATTTGTTGAAAATATTAATTAAAATACACACAAAGTGTTTTGCTCATGAAAAGAGAAAGTTATATTTTGACATCATTCCAGCTCTGGTTAGGATCTTAGATTCTCTGGAGTAGATGTGGGATTCTGCTTTACTTGAGAAAACACCTGAGCCCTTCTGCTTAAGGAATTACTAAATATAGAGCTAGGAAGTCAGTCTTTTCTGAACTACAGATCACTATGGCAGCTCTATAACTATCACGGTTCCATAAGTCAGAGGAGTGTCATTTTCAACATTCTTGTATCTCATTTTAGGGGGATACTCCATGTTGACTACTGGTAAAACTGCTGATACCTTAGTTATTTTGTGCTTCTGTACAGCAGGGATAGCAAATCTCCTCCAGGTTCATCTTTACTAAGTTGGGAGTGGTTGTGAAGGACGGCCATGACAACCAACTGGAGGTCCGAAGGAGAGCACACCAGCATCAGCTCACTCTGCCTGCTGCAGGGACCGATGGGGGCCCATGTGCTACAGATCTAACACATGGTCTCCAAGCATGGTGACAGCTATTTGCGTGGACTCTGGAATAACCAATTACAACTGCCTCATGCTTTCTATTAATCTGACATTTGAAATGTATTATGGACTGAATCGTGCCCACCTTCCCCAATTCATATGTTGAACTCCTAACTCCCAGCATGACTGAGTTCATCAAAATGGATTTTGTTACAGAGAAGGGAATGCTGCTGTAACATATACTTAAAATGTGGAAGTTTTTGTGCTGGGTAATAAGAGACGGCAGTAAGAGTTTTCAGGTGCATGCTAGAAAAAAACCCATATTGCCAAGGAAGGACTGTTGATGGACATTGGCCATGAATGGTGATTCTGATGAGGGCTCAGAAAGAAAAGGAGATAAAAAGAAAGCCTCCAACTTCTTAATGAAAACATATATAATCACGAATATAATTTTGGTATAAACACAATATTAAAGATCATTCTTGTGATATCTCAGACAAAAATAGGAACAGATTATTGAAAATTGGAGAAAAGGTAATCTTTGTTATAAAGTGGCAAAGAACTTCACTAAAATGTTGTGAAAAATAAAAAGTGTGAACAATGAAATTAGGTAGTTGAGGAGATTTCAAAGCAAAATGTGATAGTGTGGCCTGAATACTCCTAACTGTTTATAGTTAAATGTTAGAAGAGAGAGATGAATTGAGGAAGGTATTGTTAGGGGAAAAATAATCAACCATAGAAAGATGTAGAAAATTCTCAACCTGAGTGTGTTGCAAAAAAAATGAGAAGAGCATGTTCTAACAGAATACCAAAGGTATAGCTAGACTGTCACTTGATAAAGAGATTATGGAATAATATAGGCAGAAACACTGCCAGTTTGAACTGACGGAGATGGAGATAAGATAAAGCAAAGGAAGCCTGAGGGTCTTCTCAGATTCTACAGGACAAGACAACAGAGTTATTTGGCTGCAAATATACACTGGTTTTCAAGACAAGGGAAAAATAAAACTGCAGGCAATTCAGAATTATCAGGGTCATCAGCTTAGTTTCAACTGGTCAGACGGCCTCTGCCAGCAGAGCCTTGGGAGGAGGACCTGAGCCTGGCAACAACCCTTCTTAGGGCCTTGGGGGCAGAGTCACCACTCCAATCGGTCCAGAAGGTGAGTCATTGAGTCAGAGGGAATTATCATTGAGCCATAAGATCTAATGAAATTTGCTTTGCCTGTTTTTGGACTTCCTTGGGAGCTACTACTCCTTTCTACATTTCTATTTCTCCCTTTTGGAATGAGGATGTTTATCTCATGCCTGTCCCATCATCCTACAAAAGTTATGTGGCATTTTGTAACCACATAACTTTTCTAATTTCACAGGTCTGCAGCTTGAGAGAAATTTTGTTTCACGATGAATCATACCTAAAGTCTCACTCATACCTGATTTAGATGATATTTACAGGAGACTTTATATTTCAGAGCTGATGTTGGAATGAATTAGGATGTGGAGGACTGTTGGAAAAGATGAATATTTTTGCATGTGAAAATAATATGAATTTTGGAGACCAAGAGTGAAATATCATATACTGGTTTGTCTCCACAACTCATAGACTAAATCCCTAGTACCCAATACGACTGCATTTAAAAATAAAGTCTTTAGGAGGCAATTAATATTAAATAAGTTATAGGTATGGAGACCTAATTCAAAAGAATTGATGTCCTTATTAGAAGAAATATCAGAGAGCTCTCTTTCCCCATGCATGCACAAGTAAGAGGTCATGTGAGCACACCAGCAAGAAAGTAGCTACTGATAAGCCAAGAGAAGAGGCCACTTTATCTTGTCAGCCTTTGATCTTATACTTCCCAGCCTCCAGAACTGTGTGAAACACATTTCTATCGTTTAAGTCATGCAATTTATGGCATTTTTGTTATGACAAACTGATTTGTCCAAAAAATGCATCTTGCTAAGTTAAGAAGCCCGTCTGACAAAGGTTACATACTCTGTGATTCCAACTCTATGATACCCTGGAAAAGGCCAAACTAGGAGATAGTGGATACCGTGAATCCCTGTATTCCACCCCTATTGATCCCTCTTCCTCCCCTCCTACGTCCTTGGTAACCACTGATTGGCAGTCAAACTATTCTGTGCAAATGTATAATGCGTGTATATAGTTAAATATAGTAAATACATGCTATTATACATTTTTCAAAACTCCCAAAATATACAACCAGAAAGGGGAACCCAAATATATACAAAGGATTTTAGTTAACATTTCAACATTTTCTTATCAATTTCAACAAATATATCACATGATAGTGGCATAGATATAAGGGAATTTTCTGTACTCTGCACTCAGTTTTTCTCTAAACCTACAGCTGTTCAAAAAATTAAGTTTGTTAATTTAAAAATAAAAAGTAACTAGATATTATAAATTCATTCTTTTTTTTTTGCATTAAACAAGAAACAATTATTGAATCTTTACTGTGTTCCAAGTCCTGTGAATGATTGCAAGGAAACTAATTTACTTCATGAATAGTCATGAATTTGCCCAATGGTAAATAATAGCAAAAAATAATTCTAAAACAAAGTTATTTGCTCAAAATTCCAAATTTCAAGTCAAATAGTATTTTTACATTTTAGAACAAGTTCTGTTTTTTTTGTTTGTTTTTTTTTTTTTTTTTTTTTTTCAAAGTTAAGCTTATGTTGTAAATTATTTTCCCTGGTTAAGCTTTAGCAAATGTTGTTTTGGCATTATATTTAATTTAAATAGTAGACATTCCTTTAAAGTCAACATGTCCAAAATGTATTTATCAATCTCTGTGCCTTTTTGCTCTGCAGATATTTTAAATTAAGTTATAATCTAAGAAAATTATGTTAGAATTGTACAAACTATTCAATTAAATCAGAAGTTTTATATTGGTGAATTAGAAACCAACAAAGGATATATTTTTAAGAGCATTTAAATATATATCTTTAAAGAAATAGAATTTTTGTGAGAGTAGCAGTCGAAGTATTTTTAAAAGTCATTTCTGAAGGAAACCATATATAGTTTATGTGATAAAACAAAAAAAGTAATTTTAGCTTATTATTCAATTCTCATTTTTAGAAAAGCAGCAGTAGCCTAAAATGTTGAAAAAGAATAAGAAACTTACTCAATCCCTAAGGAAAATGCTGTTTTATATAAGTGAAAATGAAAAGGCTGTCTTTGCTTAAAGAGGAAAATGATTCAGCAGTTATTTAGCTTAAGAAAATTTTACAAGCTACATAGAGATATTTTCTAGTGAAAACTGAAAGGGTAATTATGTCCTACAGCATCTAAAGTAATACACAAGTCATATTTTTAAACTAAGAATTTAGTTTAAAATGCTCTGCCTGTACACATACATTTGTCACTGGAAAGTAATTCTATGCTGCCAAATGTACGTTTGTTTATTTTTAATGATAAACTATGTAAAACTGGCTTCCAAACCATTAAATACTATCAAGTTCCAATATTAATTCTGGTTCGTGTGTGTGTGTGTGTGTGTGTGTGTGTGTGTGTGTGCGCGCGCGCGTGCGCATTTCATTGGCCACCTTAAAATGGTGGGGTATTACTACTTATATATCTGAATTGACAGAGGGGAAGTCTATAGGACACTTTTATAATATTGACTAAACCTCAAATTAAAGAAGAACCGGTATCAAAATGAAATTGCTCATTACTAGTCATAATAAACAAATCTAAGTCTCAAGCTATTTGTATTTGGAAATGTTCTCTATCATTTATTAATTTGTATATACTAATTAAGAAAGTGAATTGCTTTAAATTCTTTAAAATACACATCAAATACAAAGTCAAACTTTAAATAATATCTCTATAGTTTATTATTTCTGAATTTTTTCAAACAGAGCTTAGCTTCTTTTCAAAAAATCACCAATATCTGTACCTGATATAAATATGTGTATATTTACATCTTTTTCTCTCTAAGTACACTGTGAGTTCCTAAACACAGAACCTGTATTACTTATGTATTTTAAATGTTTCTTGAAATATTTCTAACACGTAGAAGGCACTAAAACATATTTTGTTTAAAAAAAAATCGTACTGAGAGAAAATTGGGAAGTGTCAGGCAAATTGAATTATGTGCACTGTGAAGTTACTCTAAATTTGTTGAATGTGTTACAGACTTTTAGTTCCTTTCTTAAATTTTAATTGACAGAATACAAAGTAATAGGTTCGATATTAGAAACTTAAAGTATTTCCAAATAATTGAGATATTAAAATAAGAAACACGATATAACTCATTTTCTTCCTTCTGCAAAATGCAGGAAGGTCAAGGTGAGATGTAGCCTCATCAGTGGAACTTGCTATTGGCAGATCTAAGGAAATCTTAGGATATTCTATCAAGAATTGCTTTGGCCTACATAAGTATGTTACAAAGACCATTGGTGAGATTTTTATAATATTTTAGTCGATTAGATTACTATTCTTTCTTAAGTTTTGAAACAAGGATAGTTTGAGTACAAAATAGCAGAAGATCAGAGGGTGTTCGTTCATGTGTCTTATGGATGTGATATTTTCTCGTGAAATTTGAAGATGAAAATCAAATTCAATGAGAATTATCAACATCACTAAAATATTACTCAGGGACTATCTAGATGTGGAAAGTGATACAACTTTTTTTCATGGTGTTCATTTAAATAGAGTAGACATTACCTACCTGAGCTCTTTTCATGTTGCATAGAGCAGACCCTGCTCCACATTTTCCTCTTACAATTCTTGTTTCTTTCATCTATATTGCTGCCTTGGCTGGACATCAAAGCTTTTACCAGTTTAATGCCTTTTCTTCACATTTCAAAATTTTCCATAAATGTTGAGGCAGCATCACAATTGCAAGGTTTCTATAAATGTATAGCAAATTTAAAACAAAAATGAGAATTATGTAGACACTCAAGATAATGCATGTAGTTCTAAAGCACTTTAAACCTTTCTCACAAAATAAAACTGCTTTTTATGAGTTGGCAAATCTTGATTACTAAATAATTCTTGGGAGAGAAAATATCTTTTCTGTTTTGGTATTTAATACGATCATTTTGCATTGCAATTTAATGTGAGTTGCTTCAATTGCTTTTGCACATAGATGAGGGACAAATTTTAAATTTAGAAATAACTAATTGAAGTTTTCCATTGCCTAAATATTGTTAATAAGTAACCCTTATACAGATTGTGGCATAGAATACATTTAAATGTTTCATTATTATTTTAAATACCAAGAAAATCTGATGTAGATAAAACTAATTATAGTATAAGCAATATTTGCTGGAATTAATTCTCAGTGAGATTGATATCATGAATCTTTGACAATTTAAAGAACTTCAGGAGTTTTCATCTAATCGTTTTTGCCAAAGTTTTAAATAGTTATTTACTATGAATTTTAGGTTGATTAAGACAATGATTTACCATGAAACATAAATAATTTTTTTGTTTACAGAAAGCACTCAACTACATACAAACACACAACCATTACCACACATACACACACATATGTGTATACACGCAGCTATATACACATATACACAGAGTCTGACATTGCAAACCATTTCTTTTTTTTTAAATTTTACTTTAAGTTCTGGAATACATGTGTGGAACGTGCAGGTTTGTTACGTAGCCATACATGTGCCATGGTGATTTGCTGCACCCATCAACCGGTCATCTAGGTTTTAAGCCCCAAATGCTTTAGATATTTTTCCTAATGTTCTCCCTCCCCTTGCTCTCCACCCTCCTAAAGTCCCTGGTGTATGATGTTCCCCTCCTTTTGTCCATGTGTTCTCACTGTTCAACTCCCAGATATGAGTGAGAACAAGTGGACTTTGGTTTTCTGTTCCCATGTTAGTTTGCTAAGAATGATGGGCAAACGATTTTTTTTAAATTATTTTTACTCTGTCTTCAACATTTAGGATATTACTTGGTATATTTTAAAGGCTCATTTTAAAAAATCTGTTAGTGAATAAATGAAAGGGGGAATAGATGAATAAATAAATATTTTTATAACAAGAATTCCCTTTTAATTTAGCTCAGACTTTGAAGTACAAAAATTAAAACAACCAATATTTTTTTCTGGGTTAATTTGTAGGCCATCAGAAATTAAACAAAATCATTAACTGTCTTCCTATATGACATACATACACATGTAAGTAATGGCACTGCTTATTTGACAAATGGTATTAAATTTTTTTCTTGTTTTTCCTATGAATGATATTAGCTATAAGAAATAATCATATTTCTATATAAAAACTTTCAGTATTTAGAATGTGCTTTAATGGGTACCTTATTCAGATTTTGGTAGCAGTGTTGTTTATATTTGAACTGCAAAAAATATATTATTCTTGTGAAAAACATGCAGTGTGATCTATATATGTGTGTGTGTATATATATATATAATTGTTAAGGAATGACTTTCTAAAAAAATCTAAATGTAATTATATACAACTGAAAAGGAAATTGACATATTAAAGAAAAAGCACATAATTTGCCTATTGCAATTTCTATTGCTATCACAGGCAGACTGCTTAAGAAGCTGGATTGAGGTCATTGTTTTAGTCATCTTCATGCTCCACTGACAAAAATCTGTGCTTTAAGCTTCCGTCTGTAGTGGCCCCAACTCAAGGACTCTCAGGATATGTTTTTCTGAACTGTGCAGGCTTTTCAACTTTTATTTCAACTCAGTAAACACACTAGAAAAACAATTCTCTGAACAATATCAATTTCTTAAACTAACCAGCATGTCATGTGTAAAAAATCGGCGACACTGAAAAGTGAACACACTGATTATAAAAATGCACTGTCAAGACCACTTTTGTGTTAAAAGAATGAATGAAAAGAGAAAGAATTAGTGTTTCCTACAGCTGCAGACCAAAGCAGCTGGCCATTGTAACGCTCTACTGATGGTCCTTGTCACACGTGAACTTGGAACAAAAAAGGCAGACAGACAAGGTTATGCCAATATTTCAATGAGAAGCCATTCACCAGCGAACATGATCAGAAGAGCAGCAAGTGCACTGCACATTAGTTGCACCTCCCATCTGGCTGTTATTAACACTTGTTCATAATGTTTGTCCAAGCACTTACATTTAGCCCACCTTGTCATCGTTCTATATCCTCAAAGAACAGAAACATAATTATCCAGCTCAGAGGAAAAGAAAAGGATTTAAAATAATTGCATGACACAAGATGGAGCTGTAGAATGCTGAATTGTGCTGCAATTCTGAAGCAAGGGAAAACTGGAAAAAAGAAGACCCTTAAGAAGTAGAATGAATTTCTGTATATTCCTGGGCAAGTTTGCTTGACTCTAGTTTCATCTGAAAGATACACTATTGACTTAAATCAATTATATGGGTAAAATATGAATTAGGCAAAAAATAAAATGTTGGACATAGACGACATGTAATCAAATGCTGTGAATGAAATTGCCACTCAGCTAAAAATATAGATTTTGCTTTCATATGCACACCATAGTTTAGAAAACACTTTGTATTCTCTCAATTTGGTAATAAGGCCACCCTTTGTGTTTTTTTCTATACTATTTACAGCAAAGTCTATGTAGTTTTTGCTGATTTTGAAACTGTTTTTCCAGTTGTTTGAAATGTGATATAACAGAGAAAAGATTTTGCTTCTCTTAGTAAGCACCAAATGATCCAATACAATGACTAATGTTCCTAAATTTCTGTTAATTTTGTGATTTTCTATTTATTTAGATTAAATTTGATTAAAATATTAATAGTTTAATTAGATGTACATTCTTGTGCAATTTATTTATTCAATTAGGAAACCCTTTCAAGAAGTTTTGCTCCATTAGAGGTCACTATAATTGGAATTCATGATCTTGATAATATGAACCAAGCACAATTGCTTCCTTGAAAAAAACTTGCCATGAGGAGAAATTAAATTTAATAAAATCATATTTTGTACTCTTATTTACTTATGATTTATCAAGTTGCTACATTTTTGTTAGAAATAAATTATTAGTCAGTGAAATAATTGCTTAACTTTGAATCACATAGCTGCTTTCAACTAAAAAGGTAAGAAAACATTATCTTTGCAAAGTTAGAACAATATTAATGAAGAAATTGGCAGCACATTTTCAAGTGGAAAATAAATCAGCAATTCTATTTTTTTATAGAGCAATATTCTTTCTTTTTCCCAAAGTTCATGTTTGTGAATTAAATGTGCTTGTGAAATCTCATCATTAGCAAGTTAGAAGTTATGTTTTCTATTTTGTGGGTAATGGTACCTGCTATACTGATTTATTTTAGAAACTTATAAAAGGATGATACATTGCAAGACATCTGTGAACAGAAATGTGCAATCACATATGAGAAATGTGATAATGACTACTTTACTAACGAAACAAGCTTAACCTTTTTAGAAATTTGCATATAGATATAAAGTAAAATATAATATTTCCACATGGCATCCATTTTACAGCTTTCCTTAAGGTATAATTTTAGGTATAATTAATAAAACTATAAAAACTGTTCATAAACAAATAATGTAAATGAACTGTATATATTTAAAGTAACTGCTAACGTTACTGAATGTTAATGTGTGTATGCATCCTGAATACATCAATGAAATAAGAACAATGAACAACTACATCACTCACTAAGTGTCCTAATAACCTTTTATAATTTTTCTCTCCTGTCCCTTAGGTAACCAATGATTGCTTTTTGTCACGACTATAGGTTAGCTTGCATTTTCTGGAAGCTCATAAAAAAACACAGAATGTACTTTTTTTCTGTTTGCCTTCTTTCACTCAGAATAGACTTTAAGTTATATCTATGATATAGCGTGTACAATTAATTTGTTCATTTTTATGACTCAGTAGTATGTCTCAATACTCATTCATGTGTATTTAGTTATTTCTCTTGTGGCTCTTAGATAAAAAGCTATTATAAACATTTGAGTATAAGTCTCTATGTGGGCATATATATCTCTCCATTCTGGCTGGTAGAGACTTTAGTAATTTAATGAAAAAAATGTGAATATAAATACCTATAAATAATGGTAAAGAATATTAAAATGCTAAAAATATTTTATCTTAATATGAAACCATCTTGAAATTATAGAAAGAGTAGTAGAATAAAATTTATTTAATGTTACTTATTAATAGTAAAATAATTTATGTTCTTTCAAGTATGACATGGCCAATAGAATCCTTTAAAATTCTTAGATTTGTAAAATATATCGGAGAATTTCCATAATATTCGTCATTTTAATTTCACACATTTGCAGTTTTATAACTTTTGTATAAATCGTTAAATATTGGAGATTTAATCATATTCTAGCAACTGTTAAAAATTAGATGATCAATATTTTTTAATAACAGAAAAAATAGTCATATCACTCAATATTTGGTTTTTCAAAAATTTCAATATAATTTTTATTGATTCTAATTTATCAATGTGGAAAACAGAAGTCTTGTACAAGAATCTAGGGCCCCCCAAAAATAATAAAACCTAATTGCAATACTCTTTTAAAACCTATAAATAGTGAAGTCTTTTTAGCTGTTCAAAAATGAATTCCCATGCAGAAGGTGGTAGAATAAAAGTATAACTTCTACCATTCAAATCCACTATCTTTTTAGACTCCTTTAGTCTCAGTAGCTCAGCAGCAGTCCCTCAAACCTGAAATGATTTCTTTTCTTTTTGATCAGGTCCATACGAATACTGTGTTTGGGGACTTCAAGCTGGTGTTCACCTTCCCTGACTTTCTTCCTTCAAAGCCAGTCATGGTGCACTTAAATGGGCAGTGCCAGCAGTAGTAGATTGGGGGAGATAGGCTTCAAAAACTACAAAAGTAGTGCCCATTCTACAAGCATTTCTCCAGGGAGTGGCTGGGATTTTTTCCCCCCCAGAACTTGAAAGACCTCTGTTCTTTTTTTCTCTGCCACTCTTAGAAAATTGAGTCAAAAGTTCCCCCGAGAGCTTTGCTGTATTTGTAGTCATTGTATTTTCTCTCTTGGGATTCCGCTAGAGCTAGTGATTTTGATTTAGAGAACAGAATAGCTTTTCATTGTGTCTGTGTTGTGTGTTCCTGTGTGTGTTTTAATGAAAATGAAAGGAAAAGCAAATTATAAATATGAGAAGAAACTTTCTGTGATATTACCTAATATGCTGGACTGATATTTCAAGAATATAATAAGCAAATATCTGTTAAATATCTAGTCTAAGACAAAGCTGTTATGAGTGCTGGGAGTGAAGCAGGGACTAAAATATTGTCTTGTTCTCAAAAAGCCCATCTCTTTATTATCTTCAGCACCACTGTCATTGGTATTCATATATACTGAGAGATTTAGTGTGTTAGCAAATATTTGTCTGCTTGTGTGTATATGTTTTAAGTAAGCCCATAGGAAGAATTCAAGGGTAAAACCATAACATGAAAGGAAAGCATAATAAATGTAAGGTTAGCCAGTATAGACATGTATGAAATAAATGTAAGTTTAGCCAGTATAGACATGTACAAAATAAAAAAGGAAGTCTTCTCACTCTAACAACCTTAAGATCCTGACACAATTTTACATAAATTGCTTTCCTCACTTAATAAAATATCAAGGAAATGTTCCCATGTCTTTAAAAAGCCACTTAAACTCCATCAAATAGTCGGACCAGGTACACATAATAGTTGATGAGTATTTAATAGTGTTCTTTCATTTTAATTATTACAAATTTTGCTACAATAATATCCTTGAGGTAAATTTTGAAGAATATAATATTTTAGGTCAAAGCCATAGAGGTAAAATTGTATCTGTCAAGAAAAATGTCCTTATTTGTAATTTTGATTCATATTATCATTCATTTATTCATTCAATAAAATAATCATTAAGCATTTGCTAAATGCTAGATATTGCTGAAGCCACTGAAGATACAAAAATAAACAATAGACAATGTCTACATTTTCATGGTGTTTTAATTCTAGTTGGGTTAGATAACAAATAAATAGGTAAACAAATGGATACATTATTTATAAGATGGAGATAAATGCTATGGAGAAAAAATGAATAATGACAGAATGGCTATTTTATACAGGTGATTGAGTAGGTGACATTGGACCTGTCACTTGAAAGGAGGGAGAGAGGGACACATGAAGATGGATATCTGTGAGCACTGAGCTCCGGGGATAAAAAAGATTATGAAGCACAAAGCATCTGAGCCATACATAAGTGTAAAATTTGAAAAAGATGGAGAAGGTCAATACAACTGGGAATAGCTTGTGTTGCTGGAGATGGGTAGTCAGCAAGGTGAAGAGAATAATGGAGAATCAGATCAGGTAGGGCTGTGTAGGTCGCTGCAAGGGCTTAGGGCTTGTACTCTGAGTGGAAAAGAGTAATGTGATCTGCCTCATGTTGTGAAGAAGTGCACAGTACTTCTTCAAATGTTAGTGGAAAACCTTCCACTAACATTGTGCAAGACATCCTATGTTTGAATGATCCCTACGGTTGATTTGTTCATTGATTCCTTTCGGGTTCATCCGAAGAAATAGAAGAAATATAATCAGAAAAATATATCTATCTGTTTATCTATCTATTCATTCACATGTATATGTTGTTTATTCAATACATATGCATAGGTGTATGTCATATATGTGTATATGTGTATACATGTTTATGGGTGTATACATTGAATAGATTTGTACATCTGTTACACATATACACACATATGTTATAAATATGCTTGTGTATATTTGCATACATGTATGCATATATATGTTTGTGTGTGTGTATATGTATTAGATAGATATACATCTGTGATTGAGAATTGGCTTATGCAATTGTGGGGGCTGAATAAGAAGGAAAGAGAAGATTAGGAATGTGCTGCAATCCTGCTGGCACAAGCTGAAATCCCAAGAGTACAGACTGAAATTTGCATCCATTCTTGGTGTCTGATCCTGGTGAAGGTTATCCTGCAGAAGCAAGCGCCTTTGTCAAGGTAATAAAACATCCACATCAAGCTCAGGAGCTAGGAAAACTGAAAAGATTTCTGGGAAGTTAGAGCAATCACAGTTCCCACAGTGGGCCCACAGATCAGGAGCATCATGTGTTAACTATAAAATGGCTGCTTCTTTCTTTCTGCCTTCCACAAGAATCTTTTGTGGCCTCCCCTAACTGGAAACATACAAGAAAGAGAATTCTGATAATGTAGTTTAGTCTATCTACAATGACATATTATAAAACCATCAAACCAGTGTTATTCATTCATTAATGTACCCATTTGTTTTATTTAGCACATATTAATTTAAAAATCTATATTTTTTGTCACATACAAATTATTGTCACAGATTGAGGTTTTTGTATGCAAATGCCAAGACAGAGTTTTTAGTTGCAGATATTTACTAATAATCAACTTCTATAACTTTTCCACTAAAGCTTGATATAAACTGGACTTGGCATCTTTTCCCACAGCTTAGGGTTTGCCAGATCTTATGATCCAAGCAATAGGACTACATGTAGCAAAGCCTGGACATGTGACAGAGCACTTTTCTACTCTGAGCTCCTCTCAAAGGTATCTGCTTTCACATCATATGGCTTCTGAGTCACAACAGTAATCTTTGTTGTGGAGTAATGCTGCTTCCAGAAACCAAACAGGCCTGCCAGGCTTCGTGCTTCCTTTGTTTGTTCACGACTTGCAAGACGGAAGCATTTGTCTTTTACTTTGGAGGGGATGTCCCCACATGCACCTGACCACTAGATCCCTAACATTTTATAGATATGGTCTGTCCCTGAAAATGTTCTATAGTTAATTTCCCAACCTCTGGAACTCAGATGTCTTACAAATCCTCTTATTTAACCACTTCTTATTCATTCAACCTGAAAAATATAATGTCATTAATATAGAAGATCATTGTCATATCTCACAGAGATATGATGTCAACAGACTATGTTATGACTTTGGACAACAGAGTTAACAAAACTCTGCAATAAAATGGAAAGTGTATATTTCTTTCCATGGCATGTAAATGCACATGGTTTCCCATCTTTTTTTTTTTTTTTTGATTAGGAAAAAAAATAAAGGAAACTTTACTAAATCAATGGCCACATACCATATGTCTGAAGTTATATAGATCTTCTGCAGCAAAAATACCATATCTGGCACAGCAAATGTAATTAGAGGTATTATGTTATCACTTGGTTGACCTTACAGTAATCCACAGTTACCCACTATAGTCCATAGAGTTTTCAGTTTTAACTGGGGTCAGGCTGTTGAATTAAATGGAACAATGCCTTGCAGAACTGGTTCTCTATCATTTCTTTTCCATTTTTTCTGGGTTATTCTTATTTCAAAAATTGTTAATAACTGTAAGATCTTTTTGTATACTATCAAAACTCCTATTTTGACTTTGTTGAGTTTTATTTAATTTATACAATAACAGAAAAAACTTCCATCCATGTGATGCATCTCTAACGTTATGACATTTACTTTACTTGTTTAAATCAATTTTTTTTTTTTTTTTTTTTTTTTTGAGACGTAGTCTCGCTCTGTCACCCAGGCTGGAGTGCAATGGCACAATCTGCAACCTCCGCCTCCTGGGTTCAAGCGATTCTCCTGCCTCAACCTCCCGAGTAACTGGGATTACAGGCATCGGCCACCACACCTGGCTAATTTTTTGTATTTTTAGTAGAGACGGGATGGTCCTGATCTCCTCGTGATCCGCCAACCTTGGCGTCTCAAAGTGCTGGGATTACAGGAGTGAGCCACTGCACTAGGCCTTAAGTTGATTTTTTTTATCCCCCATCAGCATTTTAAAGTTTTCATAGACTGTTTTATAAACATGAACAATTTTCAAAGTTTTATTACCAGATATTTATCTTGTTTTGCTATTGTAAATAACATATTTTACTTAATTATGTCTACATTTTGGTGATTATATGATGGCTATGACAAATTGAAAAAATGTAACATAATAAATAACTGATATGTCGAAATAAAAAATGCTAACAATACAATAGATAAATGTAAGCACTATAAGTACAGGAGCTTTTATATCTGTTTTATTTACTGATATATCCTCAGTACCTAAAATAGGATCTGGCACATGGTAGTTATGCAATAAGTAACAAGTGAGAGAAGGAATACATTTGCAATTTACTGGAATAATGAATAATATGAACAATAAGTGGCAAATATTTAAACATATGAAGAAATATTAAAACTCATTTTATAAGGTAAATTTAAGTTAAACTAGAATTATTTAGTGTTTTGTGCCTATAACATTAGCAATAATCAAAAATGTGAAACATGTTAGAATGGAAAAGACTGTGCTAATGAAGAATCATCATATTTGTGTATATACCAGTGTCCATTGAATTTATTAACCAATGATGTGAAAAATTTTAAATGTCTGAATTTAAATGTCTAATTATATAGATATGTAGGAAACTGGCCCATTCGTTCAATGAAATATTATGTAACCATTAGTGCAAAAAGCATATGTATATGTATATGTTTATGTATATGTATGTGTATACATGTGTACATACATTTTGGATTCATATCTAAAATGACTTTTTAAGTTAATAAACTACAGTACAAAAAATATATATATATACAATTTCCTATGTTGTACAAATATATTAACTATTAAAAAGTAAATAAAATATTTTTAAATACACATAATATAATTCTATATTAACATAACCTCCATTAGTTATTCTAAATGAATAAATGTTTAATCTTGTAAAATGTTTTTCTTTCTGACATCATTGAAAAATTATAGTATATTATATGAATGTTGATTTATACTTATTCAGATATATTTTAATGTAATTTTTATATATTTATCATATCAATTCTCTTACACTTTTGCTTACTATGTGCCAATAATTTTTATATAAAATACAAACACAGTCCTTTATATACAATATCAATTAATTCAAACAAGTGTAATAATGTCTCTACTACTATTGCTTCTATTTTACAGATGACAAAACTAAGAGACAGAGAATTTCTGAAATTTACCAACCTAAGAAGTAACTTAGTCACTAATAGAACTTGATGCTTTTATACTTTTAACCCAATAATGGCAACATTTCTATGAGTTTTTAAGCTAAGTTTGAGATCATCAGAGCTTTTACCTATTACTGTTTGAACTTTCAAGAGTTTAGCTGATCACGTCCTAAGACTATGAAAGAAGTAACAGGCTGCAAATTCACCATTAATTCTCCTCAATTACAAATTTTCTAGAAAATGTATTATTATTCTTCTCTTTTAAAGCTTTGTCTTGAGCTTTGTGTATAGTATTCCATCATGAAGCAACTGAAGAAACAGTTGATGCACTCAAATTTCACTTTATGTATGTTTACATTTCTCAATTTCTAAAAAAAATCTCATTCTTAAAGACTAGAAATTATCATTATTAAAATAATTACCAGTTCTTTGAGATTCTTTTCCTAAATTTGACAAGCTCCTGCATTTGATCATGAGATGGGCTACTAAATGTATCTAAAACTTTAGATAATTCAAAACTAAAGATCAAATAAAAAGTGGTATTACAAAATCTAGCATTCGTCTACTTTAAAATGAATAATAAGAAAAATTTTGTGAGCAAAACATTTTGATTCAACTATGTTGATGAGCTAAAATCTTGGAAAAGCGGTGAAAGTTCTGGTGAGATAAATATCAATCTCTTATCTAAAGATTTTTGTGTTACAGCTGGCAGGAATTGGAATTAGTGATTTCATTCAAACTGAAGTTTCGCCTATCTAATTTAAAGACTTTGTCAAAAGTAAGCTGTAAAAATTTTGTAACTATTATTGAAGTACATATATGTGTGAGGACCAAAATTCCTGAAAAAGTAACTATTCTTTGTCTCAGTCTGCTTAGAAAACACTTTAAACAGTTTACCTCTCTAAATTATTGAGACGGAATGCACAAGTCCCATTGTCAGGAATGCTCATATTTGATCTAAAATATTGTCCATGTTTAAAAAGAGAAAAATATCTAAATGTTTTGTATCTGAAGGGAGATGGAAAACTTACTTTCAAAAAATTTATGTGACTAATTTTAATGAGAACTGCCTAATGTTTAGATAATTTACTTGTACTAAAGATGAGCATGGTGAAATGTTTCGGCTGTATACATATATATATTCAGGTATTAACATGTAGCTGTATATTCTAACCACATATTGTACTTAATAAGCTCTAAAGTATATTGTATGCAAAATACCATAGTACCTCAATATTGTTATTGTTGGACACAAATATGTAACAGACTGTCATTAAAAGCAAAAATTGTTTGATAGATGTTTATCCCTTGATATATTTGACCAGCTGTTCATGTATTATAGAAATACCTGAAGAAAGGGAAACAACACCAAAAATTTAAAAAAGTAATTTATTTTCTCATCAGTGTATTTAACGTGATAAATATTTCTTCTGTTTGTTATAGAATGATAATAGTGATGAAGGAGAGATGAGGGCTACACATACTTTGAAGAAATAAAAGCTATTTTTTTTGTGAGGGGTAAATAAAAGAAGTCAAGACTCATGTCTAAAGTTCTGGCTTTTATTACTGAATAGATGGAATTGCTATCTATTAAGGAGAAGGTAGGATTAGGTATGTCATTTGGATGAGTTTCAAGAGTCCAGATTGATCATGTTGTGTTTAAAATGGCTATGAGAAATTCATTTAAAAACGCAAAGAATGTACTCTTATAGATGAGTCCAAATTAAAGAAGTTGTTTTGCTTTTTTTTTTTTTTTTTTTTCCTGAAGATAAAAAGTTTTGAGTCATCAGCAGAAATATGGTATGTAAAATAACAGGAAGGGATAAGATTAACTCTGGAGAATTTCAAATGAAAGAAAATATTTCACAAGGTTAAATATGGGAAATTACATCATATAAAGATTGAAGAGGACACATTTACAAAAAAAAAAAAAAATGAGACTGAAGAGAAATCACCAGAGAAGTCATTGAAAATTCAAGAGTGAAGTGTCTGGAAACATTCCCTGGGCTCAACTCCACTTTCAGTCCTGGGTGTGGTAGATACATCTGAGTCATTTCCAACACTAGCATTCTGCCTCTAACATGCTCTGTATGCCTTTCACAGGGTCTCCAAGAATGCCACAGGATATCAGCTGATCCTTATATAACATGGGTTAGAAAAGTAAGCTTCATTGCACTGGGGTAATCTATAAGCCACTCATAGATCCATCAGCCTCCAGTCTTTCAGGTGGGACGTTCTGGGAGATGTTTAGTATACTTCTCAGAGATTCGAGCAAAATCGGGCCACCATTTCTAGTTGCAGATAACTAATAGATTGTCACATTCCTTACTTTTCTCCTCTGCTTCATGCTTTCCATTCCTTCAGTTCTGACCTTTGAGAACTACCTCCTTCATAAACTGCCGTGATACAATCCATTGTCCCAAATTATACGATTTTCAGCAGAACTAAAACTAAAACTGTCACCAAAGGTAAGAAAGCTTTGAGAATGAGGAAGTGATCAGTTATTTTAAAGGATACTGATTGGCCAAATAAGAAGAGCTAGAGAATTGACCAATAACTTTGTGGACATGATGGTTTTGATACACTTAACAAAATAATCAGACAGAAATCCAAATTTTAATATATTGCTATTGAATTATAAACTGAGAAAATACATAATGCCTGTGTAAACAATTCTTTTAATTGTTTAATTGTAACAGATGACAGACCAATGAAGTCATGATAGAAGTTATTGAAAAGGGAGAAGAAGCAAGATGGTCAACTAGATGCAACCAGGAGAAACATCTCCTGCTAAGGGATTGGGACATCAGGAAGACAGTCACACTCAAAGCAGATCTTCAGAGAGAAGACTTTGAGAGTTTAAAGATGCAGGACACAGACACTGGCCTAAAGGGGAAGGAAGATGGAAACTCTGAATGGGGGATACTATGTACCTGGACTCATTCCTGACCACCAGTGACTCACAGGGAAGAGATGAGTTGAGCAGGTGAAGAGCCACTCACTTTTGGCGCAGGCCGTTGAAATCCTGGCTCTTCAAAATAACTTGGTTGGACAAAAACAAGAAAAAAAAACTTAAGAAGAATGAACAAAATCTCCAAGAAATATGAGTTTATGCAAAGAGGTTAAATCTATGACTTATTGGTGTCCTTGCATGAGATAGAGAGAAAGCAAACAAGTTGAAAAACATATTTCAGGAGATTGTCCATGAAAACCTCCTCAGCCTTGCTAGAAAGACCATTCTTCAAATTCAGGAAATTCAGAGAATACTTGGGAAAAACTACACAAGAAGGCCATCTCCAAGATAGATAGTCATCAGATTCTCCAAGATCAAAATAAAAGAAAAATGTTAAAGGTGGCTAGAGAGAATGGGCACCTACATTGGGAACCCCATCAGGCTAACAATAGACATGTCAGCACAAACCCCAACCCAAATGAGATTGGAGAGTCTATATTTATCATTCTTAAGGAAAATAATTTCCAGCCAAGAGTATTATATCCAGACAAGCTAAGCTTCATGAGCAAAGAAATAAGATCCCTTTCAGATAAACTAAGGGAATTTGTTGCCACCAAACTTGTCTTACAAGAAGTCCTTAAATGAGCACAAAATATGAAGAGGAAAGAATATTATCAGCCCCTACAAAGACACACTTAGGTATCTAGACCATTAACACACAAAACAATCACATACAAGTCTGCACAATGACCAGCTAACAACATGATGACAGGATCAAATCTGCACATGTCAATAATAACCTTGAATGTAAACAGGCTTAATGCCCTAGTTAGAAGGCACAATGTAGCAAGTTGGATAAAGAAGCAAGACCCAACATTGTGTTTTGTTCAAGAGACCCATTTCATATGCAATGACATCCATAGGCTCAAAGTAAAAGGTTGAAGAAAAACCCACCAAGCAAATGAAAAATAGAAAATACAATGGTTGTTTTTCTAATTTTAGACGAAACAAACTACAAACCAGGAAAGATAAAGAAAAAGAAAAAAAAAAAAAAAAAAGACAAAGAAGGGCATTGCATAATGGTAAATAGCTCAATTCAGCATAAGACCTAAGTATCCTAAATATTATGCATCCAACATAGGAGCACCCAAATTCATAAAGCAAGTTCTCAGAGACCTACAAAGAGACTTAGAGCCACACAATAATAGTATGAGACTTCAAGTCCCCACTGACAGTATTTGACATATCATAGAGGCATAAAACTAACAAAGATAATCAGAACTTAATACTTGACCAAATGCACCTAATAGACATCTACAAAACTCCCCACATGAAACTAACAGAATATACATTCTTCTCATCTGCACATGGCACATACTCTAAAATTGACCAGACAATTGAACACAAAACAGTCTTCAGTAAACTAAAAAAATATACCAACCACACTCTTAAAGAACAGCACAATAAAATTAAAATTAATACCCAATAAATGACTCAAACAATGCAATTATATGGAAATTAAGCAACCTGCTTCTGAATGACTTCAGAGTAAATCATGAAATTAAGACAGAAATCATGAAAGTCTTTGAAACTAAGGAGAACACAGATACAACATACCAGAATCTCTGGAAACAACTAAAGCAATGTTAGGAGGAAAGTTTATAGCACTAAATTTCCACATAAAATAGTGAGAAACATCTCAAATTAACAACCAAACATCACGTCTAGAGGAACTAGAGAAATAAGAACAAACCAACCCCAAAGCTAACAGAAGACAATAAATAACCAAAATTAGAGCTGAACTGAAAGAATTTGAGACAAAAAAACGTACAAAAGATTAATGAATTCATGAGTTTGTTCTTTGAAAGAATTATAAGATACATAGATCACTAGTTAGACTAATAAAGAAAAAAAGAGAGACAATCCAAATAAACACAATCAGAAATGACAAAGGGGATATTATCACTGAACTCACAGAAATAATTATAAAAATTACCCTTTATAGAGTACTGTAGATACCTCTGTGCTCACAAAATAGAAAACCTAGAAGAAACTGACAAATTCATGGAAACATACAATCTTTCAAGATTAAACCACAAAGAAATTGAACCCCCAAATGTACCAATAATGAATTCTGAAACTGAATGACTAATTAAAGGGCTACCAACTGGAAAAAGCCAATAACCGGGTAGATTCACAGCCAAATTATACCAGATGTATAGAGAATAGCTGGTATCATTCCTACTGCAACTATTTCAAAAAATTGTTGGGGAAGTACTCTTCTATAACTCATTCTATGATGCTAGCATCATCCTGATACTAAAACCTGGAAGACACAAAATGAAAAAGGAAACTTCAGGCCAATATCCTTGAACATAGATGCAAAAATTATCAACAAAATACTACCAAACTTAATCCATCAGTACATCAAAAAGCAAATCCACTCTGTCAAATAGGCTTTATCTCTGGGATGCAAGGTCAGTTCAACACACCTAAATTAATTAGTGTGATTCATCACAAAAAGAGAACTAAAAATATAAAACACTTCATTATCTCAATAGATGCAGAAAAGGTTTTCAATAAAGTTCAACATCCTTCATGTTAAAAACCCTTGAAACTAAGCATTGAAGGAACATACCTCAAAATAAGTAGAGCCATTTATGACAGACCCACAGCTGACATCATACTGAATGGGTAAAATTGGAAGCATACCCCTTGAAAACTGGAATAAGAAAAGCATGCCCTATGTCACCACTCCTATTCAACATAGTACTGGCAGCCCTAGCCAGAGCTATCATGCAAGAGAAATAAATAAGGGAAAGAGGAGAAGTCAAACTATCCCTGTTTGCAGATGATATGATTGTATGTACAAAAAAAGATATGATACCATGAGAGAGTCATCATTTTATTAGCTTTAATAAAGGTGTTAGAAATACTAATAATCATATTTGTTTTGCTTCAGTCACAAATTATCACAAGCTCAGTGACTTAAAACAATATGCATTTATTATCTTATAGCTTTGTATATCAGCAATCTATCATTGGTCTCACTGGGTTAAAATCAACCATAATTACCTTTTGCATGTAACCTAACACATTCATAGGGATTATGAATTAGGAAGGTTACCTCTTTAGGGGTTTTTGGAAGACCACTGATCTCCTTTCCACAATTATTAGTCACCAATATTTTTGTTAATTAACAGAATGACTCCCCAAAATACTTTAACAAAGTTTAAAATATTTTAATATTTCATATAGACTTTCTTTTTGTTAAAAATATTTCCAATTGTACTCTTTGTTCTCTTTCAGATATATTGCTTTCCAAATTAACAGGATAGAATAAAATAGTGTGCAAAATGGGAAACATAGAATGTAAGGCTTTATAGATAAAGCTCTGTCTGAAAGAAAGCATTTGACTAAATACTGGTTTTATATAAGAAAGTCCAGATAAGACTCTTTAACAAGATGAAGTGTACATATATTCATTGTTGAGACAGTAGTTTTTGACTAAAACACCAATACACACTAAAATAAATTGTAGAAATCTTTGTATGAATTTTTTTGTCATAATGATCAGAGAATGGTACTGAAAAAATTGTAGACACAGGCCAGTTGACACCCCATAATAAGGAGAGTTCTTCATAATGAAGAATTTTCCAGAATACATGGAAGTCCAAAATGTCCCACTCAAGATCAAAAGGAGTTGATAACCAGTAAGATTTTAAAACATGAATCTGCATGACAGAGTCCAATAATTTAGGATAATATTTTGAAGAAGAATTTAAATAGGTTAAATATATAATATCTTTAATGTGCTGAGTAACATATTTTTCACATTTTGTTTACTTAATATGTCATGAACATTCAACCTGTTTGGAATCTGTTTAGTGCACTGGCTTAGTTACAGGAAATAGTACAAATATAATTGTAAATATTATAAAGATAAAAATAACTGTATTTAACACATAATATTAAGAAAGGTGATCCTTACAAAATTCAAATATTTCCCTAAATTTCATTAATAAGGGTTTTTAAATTGTTACTACTAAATCTCTATAGGTTTTGGAAAAAAAATGTAGTATAATATTAAAAAAATCTATGTTATTAAAATCACAGGTTAAAATTACATTATTTTAGGGGACTGTCTGTATCTTTTTCACCTGATGTTTTTCTGATATCTACAACCTCTCTATAACCTCATGATTCATGGTTCTTCATGACCACTCTCTGCTCACTTTTGCTTATTCTAAGATTTGCACTTAAAGTTCCTTTTAAGGACCTAACACTGAATATTTTTCTCAGATGTGGAGACGTTTCAATATAGATAGTATGTTTTCTGTGATAATTTGTCACTGCTCTACTCTCTATCATAATAATTACATTTATAATAAGCCCTATATCCAAGAATAGCATATTTTCTCATTTTCTTCATTTCCTTTGTAATTTGTCTTGGTATGATTTCCCTATTTCTTTTTTTCTTCTTATTATACTTTTCTTTCATCTATATACAAATGTCTCATTGAAATTATTTATTCTAAATAAGTTGTATTCTAGTTGTTACCACTGTAACCTGTCCTTTCTTTTTTGATATATTTAAAATAAATACCACATAATTTCTCCTAATTGCAAAATTTTTCATAATAGATAAATCATTTGACTACTTCATTATCATTATACATTTTATTTTAGTCATTCATGAGAATTAACATTATTTTATTATAACTAATTTTATCATTTATATATAAATATGGCATTAAATGTATTATTTTAGAGATGATGTGTATACATAGTTACTATTATCTATATATTTCATAACAATGTTTTTTAAAAGGCAAAGAAGTATTTGATATTAATTGTGGCAAGGCTCCTGATAAAATTAAGAATTTTGGGCTACAGTATAATGATTATTAGAGATTGGTATATTTAGAAAACTACTTAATAATGCAATGAGATTTACAGAATTTTACAAAACAATGAAATTCTATTAGGTGGCAGAGTTCAACTGTAAATAAAATATTGACTGCATAGGAATATAATAAGAAAATGTAACATTAAGACATTGTGTTAAGACATTCTGGATGGTTTGTAGTACATAATAATGTAATAATTATGTATAAACTACTCAATGTCTTGTATGCTAGCTATAAGGCATAATAATAATATGTATTTATTGGTACATCTTAAGATTTAGAATCCATCCCAACCACTGTCTCTTTCTATGCTCCCTTTTTCAAACTTTCTCCCTCACTTTCAGAGTTAACTACTAATCAGACTTGTGATAATCATTTTATTTCATTTTCAAAAATGGTTTTATCTAGTTATATTTTTAAACTCTAAATTTCCATTTGTACTAGCTTCATAATTTATAATGATGGAATATTAAAATACTCTTAATAAATATATGATAAAGGACTAATGAAATAAGGCATATATTCCTAAATTACATTTTAATTTTTTCTTGTTTTTAAGTTTTGTAAAGGTGTTACCATATTATGTGTCATTTTCTGAAATTTGCTTTAATTTGCTAAATTTTATATATCTAATCTTCATTTACTTTTTAATACAGTTTGGTTCACTCGATTTTTACTCATATTTATCATTTACCATGTACATGTATCAAGACATATTTATCCATCTATCAGTGAGCTATCAAAGCATATTTATCTATCCCTCACTATTCAAATACCAATCAGTAAACATTTCTGTAGTTTACATTTTTGGCTACTTATTATTATTTACTAATATAAAAATGTCTATTGTGTACCGTATTATATACGTTTATCTTCTACTTAGCTCTATTAACTCATTGAGTTAAAGCAATTGAAAATTATTTAAGCATCTTCTCTCTGATGTAGTTAGCATTCCAATAAAGAGATTATAATGAATGGTACTGTTTATGAGTATTCTCACATATGTCCCACACATATCTGCGCACACAGATATTCTGAAATGTCTTAACATGAGCCACAGATTCCTAAGAATTAATAAACTTCACTATAAAGATAAAATCTTTACTTTTTTATTTTAAGATGATTTCTTAAAAAATCATCTTAGGCTTACTATATTGCTTGTAGCATGTAAAAAGTATGAGATAATGAAAGCAATCACTTTCCTTACTATTTTTTTTATATTTATGTACACTGTAAAATTCCTACTAGCAGAAAAAATATGTATGCTTTAAAATTCATTCAGTCCTAGAACATAGGTTTTGAGAAAGGGATCAGATTTAAAAGATCAACTGTTTCAAACTCCTTATTTAATAGATGTAGAAATTGAGACTCATATATTTTCTAAATTAAGATTAAAATATGGCTTTAGAGTTTAAAAAAGCAATGTTAGAATATTGACTCAGTCACATATTACAAGGGTCATCAACCCCCAGGCCATGGACCGGTACCAGCCTGTGGCCTTCTAGGATCTAGGCTGCATGGCAGATGAGTGGCAGGCAAGCAAGCATTGCTACCTGAGTTGTTCTTTCTTTGAGATAAGCGGTGGCATTAGATTCTCATAGGAGCAGGAACCCTATTGTGAACTGCACATGTTAGTTATCTAGTTTGTGTGCTTCTTGTGAGAATCTAATGCCTGATGATCTGAGGTTGAAGAGTTTCATTCCAAAATCATCCCCTACCCCAACACTTTCCATGGAAAACTTGTCTTTCATGAAACTGGCCCCTGCTGCTAAAAAGGTTGGGGATCGATGGTCTCAATAAGTTTCTTCTTGGACTATTAATCATTTTCATGTTCGTTTCTTCATATAAAACCTTTTAATATTATTATATTCTTCATAAATTTGTGGTAGAGGAATAAATAAAATAATTTATACAAATAACTCATCACAATGCCTGAGGTGACATAAGTATATATCAATATTAGTACTGAAATTATTAATTTCTGAATATCTTATAATTACTTCATACTGCATGGAATTATTTTGAGATATCACAGGAGTATATTTGTAATACAAGAAGCATAAATAATAAGTTAGGATTACCAAATAAAACCACCTTTTCTCCAAGGACATGTAAAAAAACAATTAAAGAAGTAAAATTATTCTTTCAAAAAATGTTTTACACATATTATTTTTAGATAAATTATTATATCTGATTGGTGCAAAATTGTTATCTAATTTTTCTGATAAAAAGGATAAATTTAAATTTAAGAATAAATTAATTAGGTATTATTTTAGTCAGTAGTATTCCAAAGGTACTTTTTTATTTTGTTGTCTGATAAAAGATACTAGTTCAGCTGCTGTTTTTTCAAGTGTTTCAAAGTTGACACAGAGATAATAATTTTCAAAATTCAAGAGACGTCTCGAAAGTGAAACATCATACATAATTATATTGCCCTTCATACACTGAAGTCACTTCCAGAAAAAGTTGCATTGTTCTTGCCATTTGTATAATGTTCAATAAAAATGAACTCAACAGGTAAATTAATTTAGAAACAACTTAACAGGAAGCAAATGGAACTCTGAAGAATTTAAGACTTCCTCAAGCTCTGTTTCTAGGGTTTTACATTAATTACAAATAAATTTTTAATTAAATTAAGAAAATGAAAACTCAGAATGAATTTTGAATTTATGAATAGCAAAACATTGAAAGTCCACTAATAACCTCTTAAGATTTATATTACATGATTGTGTTGCTTCTAAATGAATCTGAATCAAAATTTAGGAATATGTGGTCAACTCTAACTCCAACTTCCCCTCTACTGATCTTTAGTCATGAAAACACACTGATGAAAATCCTGTTCCTTAGTAGTTCCCAATCTACTTAATGGCTAGTTTAATTAACTGCATGTCTGAACCAAGTATATAAATTAAACATCATGTTGAAATATAAACCAGCCATACAGCAAAGGAAGATGAAAACTTAGTGGAGAAGGAACAATTCAACTAAACATGTTTTAAGTTATGCTGTTTATGAGACTACCCTTTGCAAAAGTTTATCCATTTCAGCTAAATCAAACATTTTCTTACAGTTAAAAACATTTGCACCATTGTCCACATACAGAACAAAGCACAATTTGCAGGCATCCAGCAGTTATGCTTAAAGAAGACAAGAGGAAAGAAAAGAAACAGCAAAGTTTTACCAAAGATGATACTATTGATAGTTAAAAATACCCAAATTAAACTATGGTAGCTTATGACCTCCCTCGATACGTTAGCCCTGCTGTTTAAGTTAGGAAGAAAAAATATATTTACGGAATTGAAGCAAGTAAACAACTTGAAACCTTATCTGAAAAAGAGCTCTAGTTCATTGATTCTATACTTACTTTCTATGTGTGTGAATATATGGCAAGACACAGTGCCTAATTATACAGGCAAAAGCAGATAAGGCAATTTGGAAATCAATATTGGTTTGACCTCCATTTATTGGCTCAAATTTTATAACCAGCCTTTCTGTTCTACTCTCTTATATATTAGAAATTTCAGTAAAAATTTTGCCAACGATTATATAAGCCAAAGATGCTTCCAAGCTATAACTCACACCAAAATAATAAAGACTGGGAATGAACTGACTATATTTTCTACAAAAAAAATCATATACTTATTTTAGATTTGAAAATATTTGGGCAATAGGTTAATTAGATCTCTTTTGAGTGTTTTGTTTGGGATGTGTGTGCATATGAATATGAGTGTGATGTCTTTGTGTGTGTCATCAGCTCAACCTACCTTGAAGGAAAAGATATGATAAAGTAAATAAATAAAATAAGACAATGGACAGGATCCTGAGGAGGGTATCAACAAATTTCTACATAAAAGCATTTTATAGCTGTGCTTTGAAATATTTGATTCCCATATTTATTTTAATGGATGCAAAATTGTTGAGCAAAGCAGTGTTCAAAAGTAGCTAGTATTAAAAAAATAATTGTCTTATATTCCAATTTTTTTCTTTCTCATGTAATGATAAGACAGAGATCTTCATCAAATTTTGCACTTTTTATCTGTACCGACTTCTGGTAATGTATGTATCACAGCACAAATGTGAGGTACAAGAGAAAACAAAATAAACTTTATAGTGTTCTTGTGGCTTAGTAAGCCTTTAGATGTGAGTATTTATGTCCATGGTAGTATATTCTTACATGTAAATAATAATGTCACTTTTATTTATTTTCCCATAAAATATTAAACTCTACACTAACTGAGGGGGCAAGTCAGAATCAATCATTTCAGCTCTCCTACTCATCACCAAGCACCAGGTCTACATTCTTTTCCTTCAAGTGTTGTTGTATTTACACTATTTCTTGGCGTCAAAACTGAACTAATACATTTTGTACCTTCTAATAGCAGACACGTATTAAAGGTGAATGTCTCATTCATTGTTCAAAGATTTATATAGTGCATGTATCATCTGTGTTAAAATAATAATTAAAAGTAAAAATATGTATTATTCTGTTATTCTTCTCTAAAAAGTAAAATTACCTAAAAATGTTATTTTCTTTAAGATAATCTTTCAATACATGCTGTATGAATGAATGATGCAATCAGAATTGTTTAATGATGAATAATTGAATAAGCTCATTATAGCATTTTGAAATGGCCAATACAATAGATCATAATTGATTAGGACTAATACTTTGTTTTAAATGCAAAACAACTACTATAGGATATTTTTTGTTGTTTTTTCAAATTATTTTTGTTATTGAGTAGATAGTACAAGTAGAAGCAGAAAATTTAAAATTCAAGGAAATAAAATTGATAAAATCTATATTTTTTCCTGGTTAAGAAAGATGAGAGAGAGCTTTTTCAGCTTATTATCTTGGGTTTTTCATCAATTGGTTTAATATAATTTACATACTTAATGTCTAGTAATATTTTACTAAGTAAATTATATATAACAAATATATATGAAATTAATAAAAGTTTATTATTTATGTATGTAAATAATTTATAAAATGCCATCAATTACATTTATAAAAGTTTGACATTTTAAAAATTTTACAAATATAAATATTTTCTTAGATTTCATCAACTGTTTGTATCTATATAACAGTAGTTATAAATGTCAAAAAATATTTAGATAATTCACAATTTTTTTTTTTTTTTTTGAGATGGAGCCTCGCTCTGTCGCCCAGGCTGGAGTGCAGTGGCCCGATCTCAGCTCACTTCAAGCTCCGCTTCCTGGGTTTACACCATTCTCCTGCCTCAGACTCTCGAGTAACTGGGACTACAGGCGCCCGCCACCTCGCCCAGCTAGATTTTTGTATTTTTTTTTTTTAGTAGAGACGGGGTTTCACCGTATTAGCCAGGATGGTCTCGATCTCCTGTCCTCATGATCCGCCCGTCTCGGCCTCCCAAAGAGCTGGGATTACAGGCTTGAGCCACCGCGCCCGGCTGATAATTTACATTTTAATGCTAATGTGTATTTAATTTGTATTTAGTAGTTTAGATTCAGCATTTTTTTTCAATAACATGTCTAGATCATTAACAATTGGTAGATGTATTAAGGATTGTAGTTTCCTTCTTTTAGCTTATCTATATTTTGATTGAATGATTATGCATTGTCTGTTTTTAAAAAAGACAAATCAATCAGTTATTGATTTTTTTAAAAAGGCAAATCAATCAGTCACTGAATTTTAGGATTCCAGGAGAATCTATAAACCATCTCTAGAAGCTGTCTACAACATGTAATAAATTCACTTCTTTATGAATTCTTCCATATGTAAATGGAAGTAAATAATTTTGTTTTCACATTCAAACATATATAAAATTTGGGGACATATATTTATCTGCTCATTTTCCTTTACGTGATTCAACATGATTCAACTAAGATTTTTAAAACACAATAATGTCCTTCCGCATATATTTGTGAAAGTTTCTATATATATATAGATGGATGCATTGAAAGAGATTAATAGCCTTGAACCTGGGAGGCGGAGGCTGCAGTGAGCCGAGATCGTGTCATTGCACTCCAGTAAGGGCAACGAGAGAGAAACTCCTTCTCAAAAAATAAATAAAATTAAATTAAAATAAAGTAAAATAAAATAAAATAAAATAAAATAAAATAAAATAGGATTGAAGTTTCTAGGTAAATCTGCTTATTAGACACTCTATGCAAGGCACTTTAATGGGTGTTCCAAAGATTAGACCACTGGTACAGAATGGAGAGTCTTTATCCGTAAAATCATTTGCAGTTACTCTAGATCATCATGAATATGAAATATTACCATACTTTTTGACAATCAGATTAACAGTAAAACAATTTTCTGAAGTGTTCTTAAGGCAAGTTTTATATTTCTAAGTCAGTAAGCAAGAACATTAATACCATATTTAGAAATCAACTAAATCTAGCGTACTGTGCCAAAACCCTTTCAAAAATATATAGAAACGAGATCATTTCAAGAGTGTAGTGCTTAAAACTTTAATAATACTTTTAAATTCAGGGATAAATAAATGAATAAATAAGATTTAGCTGTCATGGACAAATTTCCTTTGTCAAATACTGATTTTCCCATGCCAGTAATGGATTAGAAATTTACATGCACAGGTCTTCCATAAGAATAGGGAGAGCAAATATAATTTTTGCAGTGATTTGTGTGCATTTACACAATTTTGGCCCTATGTGATCTCTGAAACATACATTTTTTTCACCATTCAAAATATGAGAGGCTTGAGCTCATTATTCTTTAACATCTCTTTATTAGTGGTGGCATCAGTGCACCTTAGAGAAATGGCAAAGATACACTGATACCACAGAAAGAAATTTGCCTTTTATTTTCATTCATATTTTGCATGAGAAGGTGATGGTGGCAATACATATAATAGCTCAGTTTTTGTAATTTATAGGGGCCAAAAAATGTCTTTGCAATTAAGTGTTCTAGGAATTTTAACACTTCATTTATCTGTGTATTATGTGGCCTAAGAAGAACATTGTAATTAAGATTCTAGTAATTATTATTTCTGTGCTCATTGGAAAGGAACAAGGGAGTGACTAATTTTGGATTTGTTTTTACATTATATATTGCTAGTCTGCAGTCTGTTCTCCCTTTTCCTCATCAGGGATTGAGGTGGGAAAAAAATAAAATTGCTTAATGGCAGGGAAATGATTGAAGCATGTCATAAATATATTAGCATATTATAGCAACTGTTGAAAAAGCATTTTAGGGAGCAGAAATGTAAGTAAAAATATAAAATAATATCTTTATAAAATATATGGAAGCGGTATTTTTGATGAATTGCATTTTAAGTTCATGTATACTACACTGATATATAGTAGATTTATATATTGTAGATATTCAATAAGCATATATTGGATTTATATTCATTTTTAGTTACAAGAGGAATTAGTCTAATTTTCTTGTGTTTTTGTGAGAAAACACTGTACTCAAATTTGGGGCACCCCATTTTAAAAAGTGAACAATTGTTCCCATTGAACATAAGCTTTTGATGACCTCCATTAGTTTTACAGGATATATTTTAGTAGATTCTGAGCAGTTGTCTAGAAAATCTGAGGAAATTACATATGATGGCGTTTGCCTAAATACTAGATGCTAGAGCCACAAATACAGCACTCAGAAATAGAAAAATTGCCACATTTATTAAATGCTAAATAAATTAGAAAATTAAAAAAAAATAATATACATTAAAAGATCTGCAACAAGCCCCCTTATCTGTGATTTTGCTTTCCACAGTTTCAATTACCAGCAGTCAATCTCAGTTCAAAAATATTAAGTGAAAAACTCCAGAAACAAACAATTCATAAGTTGTAAATTTCATACTGTTCTGAGTAGTGTGATGAAAGTTTGAGCTCTCTGCCCTGGCTCCACTGGGAATTAAACCATTCCCTTGTTCATGGTATCCACATTGTGTACCCTACCTGCTTATTAGTCACTTAGTAACCACCTGGGTTATCAGCTCTAAAAAACAAAGTATATAACTAGATGATTTGGTAACCTTCATGGCTTCAGGGCTTCAGATAAATACACAGATAAATGAAGTGTTAAAATTCCTAAAACATTTCAATATCAGGGGTATTGAAACGTATCCCCCTCAGATAAGAAGGAGAGGGAAAACCGTTCTCTCTTTTTGAAGAAGACTTAATTCAGCATCTCTGATTTATAAGAAACAGTCTACGTGGTCAACTTCTAAAATTTATACTTCTGATAGTTCTACATTAAAAAACATTGCAGCTATTGCTTAGCTATGCTTAGATGTCCCATTTGATTAGTTTTACTGAAAGGGTAAATACTCTGTGCTACAACACTCACCATTCTACTTCCTACCATTTATTCTCAACATGCCAACCATTTAAATGATCCTTTTAAATGTAAACAAGGTGCCACTTCTCTGTTAAAAATTCCTCAATGGTCCGTTTTACTAAAAATAAAACAGGAAAATCCACTCTCTGGCTTCTGAGGGTCACAAGATTTTTACCCTCTCCTCATCACTCTGATCTCATCTTCTTCTACCTGTCCCTCCTCCTTCTACTCTACCATTTGTTCTGTATGGAATCTCCTTGCCCTAATGTGACTGTGTCTTTTGTTTGGATCTTCTCTCCCTCTTCTTTCCTCAAAGTTAATTCATTTACTTCTAAGACTTGATCAAATGTTTCTTGGTACATCCTACCATGACAACGATATTGAATCCTACTGCTGCTGCAACCACATCACTCCTCTTCTTGGCCAATGGCTTCTGACTTCATCCTTGTCATGCTTTTTCCTTTTTATAGTATTTATCATCTTTAAGTATTCTATATAGCTTAATTTTTATAACTATAGTTTATTGGCTATTTGACTTCTTCCGCTCATGGTTTGTAAGCTCCATAAGGGTTTATTTATTTATTTATTTTGTCACAGATACATCTCAAGAGCCCAGAACAATGTGTGGCATACAATAGGCACTCTATAAATTCGTTTATTCAGCTAATAGTGCTGAGCCACTGCTAAGTTATCAGGCGCTCATCTAAGGCTATGCTAGTGAGCAAAACAGGATAAAACTCTCTGCTCTAATAGACCTGCTAGTCTATGCAGGTGGAGACAACAATAAACAATCTAAGTAGGGCAGAGTTTATGTGCAGTTTCTGGTAGAAAGGTAGATATCATGAGAGTTCTGTAGATTGAATAGTTATTGAATAATGAATACATAAAAACATGAAATAACAATCAGGCCTAATTTCTTGATATGAATCCTTGGAAATGTATTCACAGATACATTTTCCTTAGTAAGATTAATAAAAACAAGAAAATCACAACATAACAGAAGATAATGTGTTGAAAAAAATTTTAAAAATCAAAAGCTAAGTGATTTCTTTCTTGAAGTAGTTCAGTGTTAGACTCTAAAATCAGGTCTTATTTTCTGAATGTAATCTGATAAAAATAGAAATTCACATTCTATGAGACATAGCTGGCATTTTAAATGAAAATGGATAAACTTTAATTGTTTTAATTATCCTAATGACAAAGAATAAATGTGAAATATATTTCATTTAAGGAAATAAAAATATGATAACATTAACCAATTAAACATGAAAGGGCCATATAAATAGTAAAATTGCAATTAATAAAATAGTTTCATTAGAAACCTTAGGTACAAAAGAGTCTAGGAAGAGTAGTTTCTATATTTTCCAGCCTTTGAAGAAAAAGAAGGCAAACTGGAAAGAACCTGGGACAGATATTCAGGTATTCAACCAAACATATTCACCATAAACCACAAAGACTGTGCTTTAGAAATGTTATTTTTGGAGATCATACTGTTAGTATCTACACATAGACATTTGTGTTGCTATATTTTATTTGATATTTTTGATTATATCTGAGCCAGATTTGATTTCCACCAAATAGAGAAGTCTCATGGCACAAACTGATTTTAATGCATGTATTTTCCTTGTGAACATTGTAGCATACATAAATTACAGGGAAAAGGAGCTACAGAAGGAAGATACAAAGTATCAAGCAGGATGAAATCTTCACATGAAAACTAAAATAGTAACCACTGATATAAATGTATCATGGAATCTTCTTTTGCACTAAGGTGGTTTTATGCTCTCTTTATGTTTGTTTAAGGATAGAAAATACATGAAAGTTCATACTCTCCAGTTGCAATTGCTTACTTAAGAGATACTGAATTGGAAGAAGAAACTACTGATATACGCTATATATAATGTACATAATTAGAGCAAAATTGCCATTCTCAAGCTATCGAGCTAATTTATTTTTTATAAAAATATAATTTAGAGACAACTGGTGGTAGGCAGAATAATGGCTTTCAAAGGTAGCCATATCCTAATCCCTGGAAACTGTGAATGTATTACCTTACATGGCAAAAGGGACTTTGCAAGTGTGATTAAGGTTAAGAGGCTTGAGATGGGAAGACTCCTGGATTATTTGGGTGAGCCTTACCTAATCACATAATTTCATAAAACAAGACCTTTCCTGACTTAATTTACAGAGAAGTGCAACATAGCTTGTTTTGAAGATGTAGGAAGGAGGTCACTAGACAAGGAATGTGGACAACCTATAGAAGTTGCAAAATCTAGTGAAATTGATTCTCTATTTAAGTCTCCAGAAAGAAATGCAATCCTGCTGACACTTTGGTTTAAACCTAGTTGATCCATGGCAAACTTCTAATCTACAAAACTGTAAGATAATGGATTGGTATTGGTTTAAGCCACTAACTTTTTGTCAATTTGTTACAGCAGCAATCAAAAGTTAACACACAACTACAATCGTACTTTTTGCTTGTCTGCTTATTATGTTTTTCCAGTTTAGTGTGCATAAACCAGACATATGCAAGAATTAGGTGATGATGTAGGTTACATTTAAAAGTGGTCTTCAACTTTTTATTATATTCAAACACAACACTGTTACAAAGTTCTGTAATTTTTTGCCTTAACTAACTTTATGTTTTTTAGTTGTTTATATGTTTAACTTTGCTGAATTGAACTAAAACATGCAGAGTGAAATGGAAAAATGTATGATATACTAGGCATTTCCAGTATGAGCAAATCGTATTTTTGGGATGAATAAATTTTTCTAATTAGAGAAGCTTAAAATGTTAAATTATGATCTTTTAAAAATACATATTTTCTTATCTAACATTTCTAAAAGCAATGGCAGATTTTCTACATCCTCAGGGTGTACTGAATAAAATTTCATATTTTTCTAAATATAAACAATTGTTTTTGATAAATATTCAGGGCTGTTCTCTCTAGTGAACTGCACTCAATAACCCCAAACTTTGTGTTTTCTGATTGTTGGGTTTTCATTGTTCATTTTTAGTAATTCCATTTCATAAACTGACATTTTATAGAGCTAAATGAAGAAAACAAAATGCCGGTAAGTCATGGCAGTGATCTTGATTCTTAAAATGTATTATATTGTAATGCCATTTGGTATTAGGAGTTTTGCTTCTCCTCTGTTATGAGCATGAGTTTCAGTTTAGATGGAGAAAAAATATTTCTTATTGTTTTTTTCCAAGTTGTAATTTGTATTAAGTAGTTGAAGATTCTGTAAATCTGATACTTGCAAAATGGGTATGCTACTATTCATCAAAAGATGTTGTCACTATATATAATAATAAACTAATCAATCAATCAAGACCACTTTCACTACCTGAATTGTCTAAGACATTACATTGTATGTGTGTGTGTGTGTGTGTACATATGTGCATCTTTTTGCCTGCTCATTTCAAGAATCATTTAGAAAATGCAAAATTTATAAAATATCTAATACAATCAATAAGACTATACAAATACATGGTACATACATTTTGATCATAAATTCTGAGTGTGAAGAGAAGAATTGAGACATATTTCAGAGATGTCTTTTTGAATAACTTCAGTTTGAATAATTACTTAGACATACAGAAAGATATGTTGCTCCCATTTTTGAAAAATGGTTAAGTATACATGATATAAATTTTACCATTTTGTTTATGTTTAACCATCTTAAAATGTACAGTTCTGTGGCACTAGGTATATTAACATTGCTGTACAATCATTATCACTATTCACTTCTAGAATGTTTTCATCTATTTCAACTGAAACTCTGTATTGGTTAATACTTTCTATTCTCTCCTCTTCCAAAAGACCTTGGCAGCCATCATTCTACTTTCTGTTTCTATGAATTTAGGACGACTCTAGTTATCTCATATAAGTGGAATAATATAATATCTGTCTTTTTCTGATTACTTTTTTTTACTTAGCACAATGATTTAAAAGTTAATCCATGTTATAATATGTTTCAGAATTTTCTTCCTTTACAGGGGTGACTAATATTCTATTGTACATGTGTATGTATGTATATATGAATGCATATAGGTAAGTATAATACACACACACACCTACATACACATATATATACACCACATTTTGTGTATCCATTCATCTATTGATGAACACGGGACACTTGGGTTGCTCCTACCTTTTGGCTGTTAATATGTTGATATGAACATAAAGCTGTTTGTAATCAATTCACTTCTCCTTCTTTCTGGGCTCGTAGTTGATTTGCACGTATCTGTTTTTTGTAGTTATGTGTGATATAACATTCTTTTCTCCTTATTATGATAGTTAAGAGGCATCATGGACATATGATATCTATGCCAGCCTTTGCTCCCTAGGATTAGTATGGCCACTTTGCTAATATTAATCATGTCGAGTAAAGAAAATGAACAACTGTTTTAATCAAAATGAATTGTGGTTGGATGTCAATGAAGTACAACCTACATTAACCTAGCTAATGCAGAATTTTGTATCTAGAATTGATGTGCTACCATAACCTAAATGTGTAAAATATGAGGCAAAGTGGCCAGTTGGTGACCAGAGAAGAAATTACCATAGACTGGAAAAATGGCTACCATGTTAGATAATAAGACAATATTTGGTGAAATTAGGGCTTGCAGTCACTTGAACAAAGAAATTTCCAGCTCTAGAGGTCAAGTTCAGAAACAATGATGATGCCGTTTGATGAATGCAATTAATGCTTTTGTAATACTGGTAAAAATATGGACTCAGAAAATAATTGTTCAGTTTGCAAATAAGAAGTAAAAGGAATGAAACATATTCACAGATTTAGGAACATGTAGGATTAAAAGGACACAAAATTACAAGGTATTTATATAACTATTATACAAGGTATAATATAAGAGTATTAATTTCTAGAAATTACAGGGAGATGAGTTAATAGAAATACTACTTTTAACCAAATAATATAGCTTATATTTAGTCAGCCACTAGTATTTTAATGAATCACCTTACATGAAGAAATCTTCAGTTTCCTGTTTAAATGGTGAAGGAAAGATAATAAAGATATCTCCTTCATTGAAGAATTTAAAATCTTAGAGATAAATATAGTTAAAATTTATTTTTATGTAGTTACTTTTGTTATAGAGGGATTTTATCAGTTGCTAAAGCAAATAACTAGATCTAGTAACAGATTTTCAGTTAACAAGTTTGAATGATTCTTAGTGAAGTGTATCATTTCTTCATAGAGTTACTTGTTAAACTTTGAAGTTATTGCTGTTCTTTTCATCAATATTTTTATTAATCTTTCTCACTTAAATAATTACTTACCTATTATGTTTTCTGTGATTTTATAATGCTAAATATCAGCATTGCAGATGTATCATGGAATGCAAATTTAAAGTTAATGTAACCTTTTAAATAGTAATAGAAAATCAGAAGTCTTTAAAAGAGACAGAAAATTGAAGCTGTGATTTGAATTTCCATTAAGCATTTATATCTTTATGAAGTAGGGTTGTTATTGAATGCATGAATATGCATAAAATCTATAGTAAGAAGCAAAAATTGTTAGAATATAAAGTTACACATATACAGAAAATATTCTATGTATGTATAAATGTTTCTTGAAAGTGAAACACAAAGAAAAACAAAGGGTTTGAAAAATCCTAAATATAATAAGAGTTTCCATATTGGATTTTTATTAAAAAAAAAAAAAATTGTTCCCAGCTCTTCTAATTGAAAAGAAACATTTGCTTTAACATAAAGTGAGTTCAGATAAAATACTAATAATGCATTCAGAGGGATGTTTGCAAAAAATATATCTGGAAAAGAAATCTCTTTGCTTTATGATGATTTCTTCTTTCTCTTTGTACTTTGACAAGTTCTAAGCGATTTTCTTTGACCTTAAGAGATTGCATTCACACAGATAGGGTAACTTTTTCTACAATGTGCATGGAATGATTTAGTTATACATATTTGGATCAACATGAACATCTCCAGTGAAACAGATTAATGTGTGTAGTTGAGAAAAATTGTTTTTCTAAGTACAGCTGATTTTTGTAGTTTTGTAGAATTTAATAATCTTACAAGAGGTCATAAGGCCAGAAGCATGGAATAATTCCTCCAAATGCAGACAGAAAACCATGACTGAAAAGATAACATTTTTCAAATATAACAATATAACGTGCTTGATGTTGAGAATAAAGGGAGTGGGCATGTCTAAACTCTGTGATCAAGTATATAAAATCAGACAAACAACATCAAATCCGTACTTGAAATAACCTGACATGTACAAAGTTGGTGTCGACAATATAAATTTGGTCTCTATATTGTCAATTAAGCTGGTACTTACGGAAATAGTTTTAAAAAATAAAATTAATAAAAAGCTATCTGACAGTCATTTTCCACTATTAAGAAATGCAAATAATTTTAACACATATATTCACACATTAAAAATTAAAAGTAGACAAATACCTAGTAAAATAATTATTTATTAAACATACTATGTGTGCTATTTAAAAAATAATTTTGAGTGAATTTAAAAATCAACACCTGAATTACGCCCTTGTAAATTCTATTTAAATCCTAATATCTTAAGGAGGAAAATCAGCATGGTCTTTAGCAACCTGAAGGGCCAGTCGCTCCAACCAATCAGATTAGACTCTGACTCACGTAACACAGCTGTAACAACCAGTATAAGCCAACTTGTAAGTAACCCTGCATATATGTTGACTGTGAACACTTAAATAAAAAGACTCAAAACTTAAAACCAGATATCTGAGAAAAAAATTCCAATAAATGAAATGAATATATCTGTATATTTAAAATGAGAGGAAATAGACTGGCTCGTTAGGTTGCTTTATTTATAATTGTATTTTGTATGTCCATAAACAATTTACCTTTTTTTTTTTTTTTTTGTCCAAATAGGACCCTGGAAGCAGAATTCACACTATTAAATTTATGAAAGTCTGAAACATACACGAGAATGTTGATTTCATCATTTATAGTTGGAGACATTTTATTTTAACTAGTCTATTTGTATCTGTAATCCAATATTTCTGTTCCACGTACTAAGATTTTTGAAAAATCAAAACAGTAAATAAATAAATAAATGCAATTGACTACATAAAGTGGGAGAATTAGGACACAGAAAGGAATTACGTTTGAGAAATGTTTTATAAAGACTGTGAAAATGAGAACTTAAGTAGCCATAGCCTGAAAAGGAACATTCTTCTTTCAAAACTAATACATAAAGAAAAAAAAAAAAAAAAGCTGTCAAATAATGTGACTTAGAATCAAAGAAAATATAATAAATAATGGCAAATGTTAATTTTTATATTTTATTTTCTTCTTTATTTTTATGTAAAATATGATCATAGTATTAAAAAAAAAAAAAAGACTCTTTCAGGCATATGCCAATACCCAAGTATAGTTTAGAGTTTACTATAGTACCTTCAAGTGAAATCTTGCTGAGAATGTACCCTAATTTTTAAGATACTTGTGAAGTGCCCTTGCTTCATAAACATTCATTTATTCACAAGTAACACTGCAAATATCCAATCTCATGTGTTATTTTTTTGGTGACATTCTCTGAAGGTAACTAAAAATATTTCTGAACTTGTAGACTGCTTTATTTTAGACAGCTATGTACTGTCTAAAATGTACACATAGTCAGGAAAACTAATAGATTAGATCAGACTTTGAGAGAAAAATATTATATTATGTGCCAAAAATAGAAATGAAAATTTGTACCTTCAAGCATACCAGTTTCTTATAGTAACAGAAATGAAAATGTGTACCTTTAAGCACACTAGCTCCTTAGCCATGTACTTCAAAGTTGTTATTTTCAAATGAAGAAACTGAGTCTTCAAATTGCATAAGGGACCAGGCACAGTGGCTCACATCTGTAGTCCCAGCACTTTGGGAGGCTGAAGTTGGTGGATCATCTGGGGTCAGGAGTTCGAGAACAGACTGGCCAACAAGGCAAAACACGACCTCTACTAAAAGTACAAAAATTAGCCGGGTGTAGTGGTGTGCACCTGTAATGCCATCTACTTGGGAGACTGAGACAGGAGAATTGCTTGAATACAGGAGGTGGATGTTTCAGGGAGTTGAGATTGCTCCACTGCACTTTAGCCTGGGCGACAAAGCAAGAATCTGTTTAAAAAAAAAAAAAAAAGTGCTTAAGGAAACATAGCACAGATTTTGCACTGTTGAGACATCAGTCCACTCATATCTTCAGACATTTAAGTTCACTTTCTGTTGCACTATTTGGTGTAAAATTTTGGAAGCAGTTTCCATACTTGCTGCTACCCAAGTGCAACATCAAAAAGCCAACCAGGGCCTGGGCTGTCTTTAAAATATGCCTTACTTACGGCAGCTCTCCATATTCTCTCCAGAGCACACCATAACCTATCTAGCCTATTCGTCCACAACCTTTTGTTCAAATTTTTGAGGTCCTACTGTGTCTTTTTCCTCATTTCCCTTGCCTTTTCTAAGGTGTTTAGGCTTGCCTTCTCTTTCTTGTTACAATTTCCCTTTAGCCCTTGTGAAATTTCTAGCTTTTCATAGACTTGTTTCCCTTTGTCCACTATCCGTGTGTGTGTGTGTGTGTGTGTATGTATATATACACAAGAACTCAGATGTGTCCTCACATGTCTTTATATATATATATATATATATATATATATATATATATATACACACACACACAAACACTAAATAGACATGTGTGTGTTTGTGTGTTTGTGTGAATTTTTTTATTTTTTGCTTGGAATTTCTTTTTAAAAAAAATATATATATATATATATATATATATGAATTTATAGATTACTCACAATACAAAAGTTCAACTGTATCATTTACTAAAGTCTTTTGCAAAAAAATTCTGCTTTATAATAATTTTTATACATATTTGAAATTGAACATATTGAAATTTATTCTTTTAATCTTCTAATACAGTGATATTGTTCCTTTCTTAACAAAATACTGCAATCACTGAGAGCCTTCCTAAAAAACTGTATGTGGATTGTGTTATATATCTTGAAAAGTTGGAAAATAGTTAAGGTAAGTAGTTTAGCTAAAGTTTGAAATTTAGATTCTCTTGGTATTTTTTCTATAGTAAAGCCTCAGTTTGTCATCATAGGCAAATAACCAAGTATAATTATTAATTTTAAGATTTATATATCATCATATTTGCTTAGTAAGCTACAAGATTTTCATGGAAGGCTCAGTTGATGTTTTGATGGCTGAATTAACAAAACTTATTTTCATTTATACACGTATTTATTCCTATAAGAATTATGTTAAAACTTGCTGTTTCTCCAATGAATCAGAAGACTTTTCTTCACAGGTGAACTTACCTTGTGAAATGCTGTTTTCTTTATCATTCGATTAATACACCTTTGTGGGTTGATCTCTTCATTCCAACTTTTTTGAAGTCTTGATACTCAAATGATTCTCTGTTCCCTTAGTCATGTAGATTGTATCATAATTGTTTCAATAGCTCAAAAGACTCTCATTTCTATGGAGCTATTATTTCTTTTCATTATTGTTGATTGCTATCCACACAATGATTGAGTAGAAAAAAAAAATCTTTTTCTAGGGAAGTTTGCATATTCTAACAGCAGTTGAACAGCTGTCTTAGGAAGTAATGTTTCTGTATTTCACAGCTTGCAGCCACACTATTAATACCATTTTACTTCTCTAATGGAGGTAATTCTTAAACACCGCAAATCCTAATTATTTGAACAGCAGTGGGTCTTAATTCATAACCACTCCTTCTGGGGGGGGGGGAAAGCTTTATAACTTGGCATAGAATGCTTGTGATGGGCCCTCCCCTTCATCTGATGATGAATATCATTTCCGGAAATACTGCTCCCTCCCAGGTGATAATTATCCCTGCGGGCACCCTGGCGCATCGCTGCTGCTGCATGGTGGTGCAGTTAGCAAACTCAAACTCTTTAGCGTCTTTCCTCTAATCCCATGTTCAAATATTCCCAAATTATCTCATCATTACTTTATTTGGGAGAGGAGATTAAGAGTCTATGCTTATCCTTTTAAACTTTCTGTTCTAAAAGGAAATATCCTACTGGCATGATGTACTTCCATTTCATTTCCAGCAACTGTAGCTCTGAAAAGAAGTGATCCTAAATGTCTAACTATTTAAATGGTTATACTTTAAAAGAGTTCTAAAAAAAGTTTACAAATAGAAACAGAATTACTATTAAATATTATGTATAATACTTCTGTTTACCTGTATAGTTTTTCCCTTTTATGCACCTCATTCCAAACAGTTCAGTATTCTAGTACTGGATACATACCTCTATCTAACAATGACTGCACTGTGAGTGTGTGTGTCTGTGTGCATGTGTGTGTGTCTGGTAAATTGTCATCAATAAATGGTGAAGGACTTAAAATAAGTATCATTTATTTATTATAAATTTATTATAAGTTATAGGTAGGGTACATAATAATTATCATTACCTCTTAACTAACAGAATGTAGGAACATATTAAATATTCATATTGAATGAATAAGTTAATACATAAAAGTATATGAATAAAGAGTATTATCAATCAAAATACTAGGTTGGTGCAAAAGTGATTGTGGTTTCTGACATACTTTTAATGGCAAAACCACAATTACTTTTGCACCAACTTAAACTATCATATTCCATCTATCTGTGTATCTAATATCCATCTATTTAGTCTTTCTACATGTTTATATATTTATATATAAATAAGCATGTGAGCATGTGTGTTGTGTGAGTGTGTGTGAGTGTGTAGAGCATTTAAACATTTACAGTCAAGAATTTTGATAAATTAGAATTCTAAAAACTATGTATTTTCCTGATTGTATCTTTACTGTTTTCTGAAGTAAACTGAAAATGAAAAAAGGAGACTTAAGAGACACACAGTGGTATTCAAACATCACATATTGAATCAACAAATATTGAATGACTTACTATCGCATAGGAGGATCAGTATGCAAGGGTCTGTCGAGGTAGCAAAATGTATTAGAAAGACCTCCGATGCCGGATTCAGGAACCACAATTTCTATTTCTGAATCTGTTGTGACTAACTGTGTGATAATAGGACATTTGCTTTTCATGCCCTTATTTTCTCTATATTTTTAGTAAAGGAATTGTGCTCTAAATTGCCACCCATACTCTAAATCCACGGAAGGCAAGCTGCAAGGTCAGTATTATCAGAAGCAATTCTGAGCTGATTGTCCTCTTCTTCGGTGCCAGAGCAGATGAAAAGATGTATTTCTTTATTACCGAGAAGTCTTCACACTCTGTGTTCCTCTAACACCAGTGGCATCCCAGTTGCCACACAGCCACTAATAATTAGCTGCTTGATTCATTATAGCCATGAGTTAATAAAAGGATTTGTAGGTAGGGATAAGAAAGTATTTCACAAGTAGTTAAAGGTTTATTGAAGCTCACAAGCTCACACTGTGCCAATTACAGCTAATAACTTGTCCATTTAAGAAAGGTGTGAATGCAACCCCCTATTTAGTGATTATTTACTAGGACAGTATGACTAGACTGACTTTTCAAATTACTTATGTAACTTACATTCTCTAATCACATTTTCATGTTTATATTCTTTGAAATCTGACATACATTTGATTATCCTTACATCATTTCTTCATCTTCAAGACTTCATATAATAATTCAGGGCAGGTTTCTGGGATGTGCGAAGGATTGATATATTATCACTTTTTCTAAGTGTGCTTTATCCACTGTTAGTGTATATGATTATTTGACGATTTCAATATGTGTTCTCTGAATATGACCTTACAATATATTTTTAGAGTATCCACCCTACAATCCAGTTTTTAGAACAATCTCTTTTGTTATTATGTGCGTTTCATTCATGTTTTTGCTATTAAAATGTATAGTGGTGATTATATATTCAAGAATATGACATTAATGAAACTGTGGTCATCATGGGGAGGAGGGTGAAGAAACATAGGTCCAAGAATGAAAAATAGCAGATATTCAGGATGAACAAGTCTAGAACTCTAATGTACAACAGGAGGAATAAAGTTAACAAAACTATTCTATTAGGTCATTTTTGTTAAATTAGTAGATTTTAGCTGCTCTTGTCATCTATCACATCTGAGATGACAGACATATTAATCTGCTTCATTATAATAGCCATTTTAACATCTATATATTCCAAGACCTCAAATACATACAACAACATTTATTTTTAAAAAGTAACATTTCAAAATTAATGGGGATTCTTCAATAAAAGATGATAAGTCATTTATATCAAACATATCTTATATAAGCTATATATATCTGTGTGTATGGATATAGATATATATTCTAAGTCTCATAATAAAAGGCTAATATTGGATTATAATAAAAACCAAAGGAATGATGAATATTTAATAGATAAATATATCTCCAGAGAAATACTACTAGTCAAGCACAATGAACAGTTAGGCTTGGTCAAAGTAACATCCAGTCTGAGTTTAAACTTTCAAATTAAGGGATAAAATGTTTATTTTTACTTTATTTTATTTTATGTTTTGAGACGGAGTCTCTCTGTAGCCCAGGCTGGAGTGCAGTGGCGCAATCTCGGCTCACTGCAAGCTCCGCCTCCCAGGTTCATGCCATTCTCCTGCCTCAACCTTCGGAGTAGCTGGGACTACAGGCGTGCGCCACCACACCCAGCTATTTTTTGTATTTTTAGTAGAGATATGGTTTCACCGTGTTAGCCAGGATGGTCTCGATCTCCTGACCTTCGTGATCCGCCCACCTCAGCCTCCCAAAGTGCTGGGATTACAGGCGTCGGCCACCACACCCGGCTAAAATATTTATTACATAGACTTATTGCTCTACTATACATACACACAATAAATTTGCAATTATTCTTTCCAAAATGATAGTAACTAAATCGTAATGGGAGAATAGCTGACGAACCATTACATTTGAAGCATAAATACTCTTTCTAGCAAATAAAATAAAAATTCTAGATTAGGTTCAAGTCATCAAAGTATCTTTTGAATGGTTTCATTACACCACACAGGAGAGTAAGGGAGAAAATAAATGAAGTGAATTCAAATTTACCAGGCTCAGGTTATTTAAAAATTTTGTTTTTAAGCAATATACTCCTAGTCAGCTGGAAACAAGGCATTTTATCCATACAATCTCAAGTTAAATCTATATGGAATTTGTTGTATTTTACAGTCTACAACTCAAAGGCAATGCAAAGTATAGTAAGTGTATTTTCTTATTAGAAAATCCATATAGTCTATCCTCAAATTGAAATATAATTACAAATACCAAAAGGGTTTTTTTTTGTTTGTTTTAATTTTACTTGTTCCTCATTGTTGAACATATAACCACCCTTGGGGTTCTTCCTGACTGCTGCACAAATAAAGACTGTGGTATTGCGTTAAAGACAGTGTTTAACTGATGCTTGTCACCTGGGAGACAGCATCATTAATCAAATCAATTTCATCGAAGCTGGTAGGCTAGGGGTTTCTCAGAGTCAGTTTGGGGAAGGGGTGGGGATGGCTAGGAAATGGGTGCTTGCTACTGATTTGTTGGAGTACAATCAAAGGGGTGTGAGAAATGGTCCTCCTGTGTGCAGAATCATTTCTGGGTGGGGCCAGATGAGCCACTGGTTCCAATGGATCCTAGAGCCATGGGTGTCAGACATGCCAACAACTATGAAAATATTCCTTTATAAGCCAATGTACGATAGTGATACTATCTGCAGGACCTCCAGAATAATGACTGGCAATCCTTTATGCCTACTGTACATAACAGAATTCAGGGTCCTCTCCTCCCCCTAGCCTGGTGGTCTCTCATTAGCTTTACAAAGGTTGTGGCTTTTTAGGGAACAGCCATTATCATTTAAACTATAACCTAAATGTCTTCCAAAGCTATCTTGGCCTAAGCCTAGGAATAATTAAAGCAGCATTGAAGCTAAAGGGAAGAAAGAGAGGTTGGCTAGATCAGATCTTTCCCATTGCCATAATTTTCTCACTGATACATTTTTGCAAAGGCAATTTCAACCATGACAATTGTATAAAAGGCAAATTCAAGTTTAATGATTTCTGTTTCAATAAAAACGTGTTTTCAAAAGTAGATCTTTGAGTCCTATTTGATTTTAATTAAATATTCCAACAAAAAAAGTTAGACATCTTACCATTGGACCTTTCCATAGTAAGAACTAATTCATGATTTTGTTAACTTAGCCAATCTCCTTTTTTCTTTGTCATATGAACACTTAAAGATCAATCATATTTTCAAACATTTCAGTAGATTCTCTTTCCTGAGTAGTCACAGAGTATTCTATTTTAAATTTAGTAGGGAATGACAAAAAATGAAATTTGCTGATTAAGTACCTGAACACACAACAGTTAAAGGAAAAAAAAAAAAAAAAAAAAAACTAGAAACCAAAGCATAATTGAAATGCAATAACATGGGCTTTTGTACATATAATTTTATAATTCTTTCATATTAGTAACAGGATCAAAACTGGAACTGCCTTAGGAAAGTAGAATCTATAAATTTAAAAAATTCAATTATGATTTCAAATCACAGGAAAGGCAGACTGTTCCTCAAGAAGAGCTAGGAACAAAGGCTTGAGAACCAAAAGAATGTTTTTGTCGTTTCTTCTGTCTGGTTTTGTTTTCTCAGTGCCCTCCTTTGAGTCATGAAAGTCAGGTTTTCTCAACAAGAGGGAAGTTTGACTTCAAATAGCTCCTCTTGCCTCTGAAGAATGATTTGTTAACCATTTCAATTAAAAAAAAGAAAAAGTTGTGGAGAAGACATTGATTGTTCCAAAATTGTACCTCTGGACTATAGCAGTGCAGGAATAGAAAGCAGGACTTTCTGTGCTTTGAATAGAAGTCTACTCACAGATAAAACATATGTGGCCTATAGCAGTTTTTATAACAAGAATAGGGGAGAGGGAGGGCCTTCAGAATGAATACAATAGATGTGTGCTATAGTTACTACTGTATTTAAAGTATTTGAGAGGATTAGATAACCCCCAAGGTAAAATAAGTTAAAAGCATTAAAAAAAAAAAAAAAAAGAGCATTTTAGAGGCAGACAAGAGTTCAAATGATAACTAGATGTCTAAATGACCTGAGGCAATTCAGGGATCCTCTTCCCCATCCTCCACACAGACAGAGTTTCACTCCGTCGCTAGGCTGGAGTTCAGTGACCCCATCTCAGCTCACTGCAACCTCTGCCTCACAGGTTCAAGTGATTCTCCTGCCTCAGCCTCCCATTTAGCTGGGGCTACAGGTGCCCACCACCGTGCCCAGCTAATTTTCTTTTGTATTTTTAGTAGACACGGGGTTTCACCATGTTGGCCAGGATGGTCTCGATCACCTGACCTTGTGATCTGCCAGCCTCAATCTCCCAAAGTGCTGGGATTAAAGCATGAGCCACCACGCCTGGCCAATTTAGGGATAACCTTTGTTTCTTTGTATGTAAAGTGAACCATAATGCCACCATAAGCTTGTTAGTGAAAGGAGTATAAAAACAAAACAAAACAAAAAAACCTGAGTGACACAAACCAATAACATCTTGAGTTCTCACACATTTGGAGGCAAATAGAAATTTTTATGAAGTTTGCTTTGCTTAATTAGCTAACTAATGACTCACACCTTTAGAACTATGCTGAATGCTTTCCATTATGCCAGAAGGAAAAAAAAAATATCTGAAAATCACTGACTTGGCAATTAAAAAATGACTTCTGGAGTTGACATCTGACCTTTTTTTCTGCCCACTGCTTATTGGACAGAATTAGTAACTTGGTCCCACTCAATTGCAAGTGGATCTGGAAGTATAATTCCTCTTATTCCCAGATTTGGGACTACTGAATGGTGAACAGCATAATGGCTTTAACACTCCACGTCTCTTTTCACCAAATACTTGGTTCTCACTTTACTCCATATAACAAAAGGCAAGTAGCTCTTTCCAGTGGAGGCATCGTGGAATCTCCATCTGCTCCTGGCATCATGCATGATGTCGTCCAAGATACATGTTGCATTTCTTGATATCGCAATCAGAATATTGTTTATATTAGCCTCTGTATCCTAAATACCTATGTAGTTTTTCTTGATGCAAACATTCATAAACAGAAATTATGCAACATACCCAGGGAGCTGTCTAATCTCAGCAAAGACTCCCATTCAGAAAGAAAGAAAAAATACAGACAGATCTCTGTGTCAATTCTGAAATCCACATGGATAGCTAGTGTGAGGAGATGTTCAGTCCATTTTTCTCTGTGATTCTTCTTTCCATTCTCTGGGTAACTCTCTCCCCTCCATTTTTCTACCAGTTCTCAGGTAAAGGCCCAACGGAAATCATAACCTTTTTGGAAACCTCACAGCTTTTTCTTAACTTGCTTCCCGCCCTTAGAAGATTGGGGATGTTGAAAAATAGAGTTCTCTTATTTCTGGTCGTGGTATTTCCGGTACTTCTGTATATTCTTGTCCTAAACATTCACAGATTTTTTTTTTTCAGTCTAAGCCGTAATTGTGTCTTTAAAATATAGTAGGCTTCTTATCAATATGATTCAATCAGCCACAAGTACTGATCGCTTCATCCACATTTCATTTCTATGCACTCTTCTTAGATTTGCTTCTTTGCTTTTTTGACTCTGTCTGCTTTGCTCTCTTGTCTTAATTATTTGTATTTTAAACATGTCAAGCTTCTCTGGAGACACCTACTTTTTACTTGTGTTTTCTGAGTTATTTTGTCCAATAGAGAGAATTTACTGGGAGTCAAACCTGAACTGAGTCTTTGATCTAAGACACTTAAATCAAGTCAGAACTGTTAAGAATGTGTGCAGCAGGGGTGCCCTTGACTTGATCCTTGCTGCAACAGTGAGTCTATTTAGTCTTTGTTGCTCAAAGGTCTTCTTTGTTTGATGCTTTTCATTTCTTGATTACGATGAGAAGCAGTTACTTCTGTCAAATTTGAAAGTCTCAACATTTCTGGACTCCCTTATTTTGTTTTTATTATATTTATTTCCCCCTATTAGCAGGAAATTCTTGCAGTTACCTTGACAAATGTAGTCAAGAGTAACTAATGCAATCAATTAGCTTTCTATTCAACTTCTTCTTCTCAACATGTAAGCTCAATTGGCAGCTTAAAGTCGGTCATTGTTAATATATACCTCTTATTATTTAAGACAGATGCAGGGGCCACATGGTTCCACTTCTATTCTGTTGGCCACTAGATTACTGATCACACTGGCAAAGGATAGAGGTTTATATTGGCAGAATCTAGTAAAAAATGACATAAGTGCACAAAAAGGGAGACTATCAAAAGCTAAGGGCTATGTCTTATATATATCTAAATAATTTAAAAGCAATGACACTGTCAATAAAGCTTTAACTATGTGACAGAAGACCAATGATACAGATTTACTTCAAGGTATTATATAGTTAGGCCACTGGAATGAAACCAGACTGGAATATTTGGGTAGCTAAAATTTTCTTTGGCTACTGGTCCTGATTTTTCTTTATAGGATTTCTTCTTTGATGAACATTTCTTCTGGCATTCAGTTCTAGTCTGAAGGTCAATTATGCCTCTTGTGTTATTCTCAGCCACATGAGCTGCTGCTGGAAATCTAATCATGTTTTATACTCTGTCAAAGTCTGTGGATATTTTAAAGTAATGGCTTAATATCACAAACATAAAAGAAAAATGTTGACCATGTTGAAATTCATCCAGATTTTTTCCCTTTTCCCCTTTAGGACATTACCAAATTATACACATAATGGAAACATTAGAAAATAATTGAGAAAAACTTGATAACAAATTTTAATCACCTCAATTCCATGATAGAGCGATAACTGCTAGTATAAATTTGGTGTGTCCTTCCAGCATAACCTCTATCAATATGATTAATGCACAAATGAGATTAAACTTTAGTGTCATTTGTTCTCTTTTTATTCACTTAGTGGTAGACCATAAACATGTTCCTCCATGGCCACTGCCAGTCAGCTCCTGAGCCTCTACCTTCAGCAGCAGCCCTTGTTCTGATTTAGATGACATAGAGAAATTCCCTGCGCCGAGAGCTAAAAAATATTTTAGATTTCAAGATAGCCTAGCCAATTGTCGTTCTTGAGGTAGGACAAAGTGAAATCTATAAATATAGCTTAGTTTTCTCCTACGTAATTAAAACCTTGCTAACATTGGAGTTAGGTACGTGATGAACATTCTTGGTGGGCAAGTGGACCTGATAGTCAATTGATTGATATAAACATGGTTTTGCATTTACTTTGATATTCCTGAAACCATCTACAATGTTAGAGAGAGCATTATTCAAATTAAATAATTTTTAAAATGATACTTTATTTATATTCTTATCCAAGTGTATAAAAACATTCTGGTACACACTTAATCCATCTAAAGCAGGATATTTTCATATACACTGACATGGAGTAGCAGATAGTAGTTAGAGCATTCTCTATTCTAGTCATATTTCAAAGGAAAACTTAATTGTATATTCCTTGAATTAAGTATTAAATAAGAACGAATGAGTTCTCAGGATATCTATGTCATTCTCCTATTGTAAAGAAACTTTATTGCTTTGAGTCTGTAATTTCAACCTCTCTAATATCAGATGCCGTATGATAAAAATGGAAAATAGGCTGCATTTATTCTTGTGATTATCCCAGCTCTACAAGCACTGTGTAATGTCTATTATCTACCAGAGTAGCTCTGAAGCAATTCATTTTTTAAGAAAGTCTTTGAGGCCAGGCGTGGTGGCTGACACCTGTAATAAAAGCACTTTGGGAGACCAAGGCGAGTGGATCACAAGGTCAGATCCAGACCATTCTGGCTAACATGGTGAAACCCCGACTCTACTAAAAATACAAAAAAATTAGCCAGGCGTGGTGGTGGGCATCTATAGTCCCAGCTACTTGGGAGACTGAGGCAGGAGAATGGCGTGAAGCCGGGAGACAGAACTTGCAGTGAGCCGAGATAGAGCCACTGCACTTGAGCCTGGGTGACACAGCGAGACTCCGTCTCAAAAAAAAAAAAAGTCTTTATGGACAAACCAGAGCGTTTAATTTGTCAAAATATTGTACTGGGTTTGATGAATAGACAGATAACAGGTCTTAGTGTGTGCTTGTGTGCTTATTTGGTAAAGATTGGTTGTTGATTTACTAGTATATACTTTGGTCTAATGGTCTAATAAGATGTTAATTTAATGATAATTAATTTCTTTCTTATACTTTGAAGAAACATTTCAATGTGACAAATCATCATTAGTTTAATCTGGATGTCATATATAACTTATAGACATTCCAAAGAATATTTGTGCAAATTAATGCCCATTTTTAGATGATAATTTGAATTAATCTCTTTACACATAAAAGCAAGTGCTATAAATTTACTATCTAAAGATGTTTTCCTATTATTTTTATACTGAATTATGTTATTATAAAAGCAGAGAATAGATCATTTTTGCCTTTTCAATTAGTATTTCTTTTGTAAATTCATATAAAAATTAATAAACTATCGAAAGAGAAACCATAACAATCTTACGTTTCTTTTTTTTTTTTTTGAGACAGAGTCTTGCTCTGTGGTCCAGGCTGGAGTGCAGTGGCTCAATCTCAGCTCACTGCAAGCTCTGCCTCCCAGGTTCACACCATTCTCCTGCCTCAGTCTCCCAGTAGCTGGGACTACAGGCACCCACCACGACGTCCAGCTAATTTTTTTTGTTTTTTTTTTAAAGCAGAGACAGGGTTAGCCAGGATCGTCTCGATCTCCTGACTCATGATCCACTTGCCTACGCCTCCCAAAGTGCTGGGGTTACAGGTGTGAACCACGGCACCTGGTCTACAATCTTATATTTCTTAAAATGACTTTATTGTCTGGTCTCACTGAGCCAAGTAGATACCAGGATACTGGGATAAGGACATTCACCCTGGGTTTAAGAGCATACTGTGTGTATCGTATCTTACTTGGGTTTTTGGTCATATCTTATGAGTTAAGGCATCTTAGGGATAAATTAAAACCAAAACAGGTCAATTTAAACGATGTATATGAGTCAAGAAAAATCTATGTAAGAAGCAGCAGGAATCTACCGCATAACTAATGCTTTCAAATATCAAGAGCACTGACAATTAAAGAAAAAAAAGAGCCTAGAAACATAAACATCCCCTGAGCCAGGACTACTGGCTTTTATGGTGCCTGTCTTGTGACTCTCTATGTGTTCAAAATTGGAGAATTTAAAAATGTCAAGCTGGTTTCTTGATTTATTAACTGCTTTCGGTGTTTACTATTAATTTTCTTCCCATGATCAACTATATTAATATAATTAAATTTACAATGTACCAGTTTCTCTAATCTGTATTACCTAAGCCTTTATTGTGGTTGCTTATATACCATATTCTTAGAATTTCTACCTTAAAATACACACAGTAGCTTCTGACTGACTGAAACGGACAACAAATAGGAAATATTGGAGTCAGAACTAAGGATCCCAACAAAATGTCAATATTCATCTTTATTACACCAAACAGGACAAAGCCAGGAACTGAGATGCAGCCTCCTTAACTCTAGGTCCAATGATCTTTATACTGGGCCGCATTACGATATATGAAATTGACAGTCTTTTTATACAGAATTCCTTTAGAGATGACCATGCTATGAAAATTCAGTTTTTGAGGAACTTATATTATTATTTTGAGAGAGGGTATTGTGATGTATATAGTTCTAGGATTTCAAGTGTTGCTGCCTAATTCTTCACAGTAAAAATTGATCCCTTTATCACTTAATAGAATACTAATTTTCAGTAAGTACATTGCTTTAGTATTTCCTCTGTATTTAAATATTTTTTCAGCTGCTCACAGATGTCATTAATCACTTATAACTATGTTTGTCAACCAGAGTTTCCTTAACAGAGCAGCAGAAAAGTTGAAAGTGAGAGAGAGAGATAGTAGCATCAAGCGTGGATGCATTTCATTAATCTGGACTGTCCCCTTTGGCCATGGTATCAGTATCATCGCTGCACTCTCTATTGCTATCAATCATTTGCTTTCTGGAAGTCTTAGCTGGTCCTCACACTTTCTGCTTCTCCTTCTTACTATATATTTTCTTTCTTTTATCTCAACTTAAAAATACCAGAGCACAGACCTATTGAGAATAAAGTAATTCTTAATATGGCTAGAGGAGACATTTATTAGATAAAAACTATTGATAACTATTCAAATACTCTAGGCATTTTGAAAATTTTTAAGTAAATAATTACACTATTCCCACTTTTTATATAATCATCCATATATAGGTGAAGATCCAGAGCTGTTTGTAGAGTATTGTGTGAAACAAAACAAATTATTTTAATTATTTCCACAAATACTCATTTCACATATACTTCCTTAGCTTACTTGTTAATTTCTACTATAGACTTTTTTGATTTTAAGCAGATATATATGTATATATACATTGTAAATTTTTTAAAAAGATACAAATAAACTGAATTACAAACAGTTTCTCCTCCACTTTTTTCTCTATCCAGTTCATCTCCCCTCCAGGGCAATTGTTGTTACTCCTTAATTGTGTGGCCTTTCCATCTGTGCATATGTAACTATATTCGTGTAGAGTTATTTAGCATAAAGCGTAGCAAACTGTATACATAGGTCGGAAATTTTCTTCCTTTTGTTTTTTAAAACTTAGTCTGCATTTAGATTGCTTTTTTGGAATATGTTCTTTTAAGAAATAATTGTATTTACTTTCTAGTGGCTACCTTCACAATTATGATTTTGTATAATATTCTTAATAATTTATATCATCAATGCCTATTTCCCACTTTGAACCATGAAGAAATCTGTTTTCTCCATTCCCTACTTTTTCTCCCCATATTTTCTTTCCCTCCCATCTTCTCTTCTCTTCTCTTCTCTTCTCTTCTCTTCTCTTCTCTTCTC
>NC_045436.1:151935101-152005745 GCF_002776525.5 Piliocolobus tephrosceles
TCTTCTCTTCTCTTCTCTTCTCTTCTCTTCTCTTCTCTTCTCTTCTCTTCCTCTTCTCTTCATTTCTGTATCATATACCTTTTCTACATTGTCAGCTTTCCTAGTATTACATTTTGCAGTGTTACATATTGCAATACAGAATAGTATAATTAATGGTAACATTTATTATAACTTATACCATACAAATAAATGGATATGTTACTCAATATAATTATTTTTCTGTGGGTTTTCCACTAATCTCCTAGTAAACAGAAACATCCTCTGATAATTTCTTCAAAGAGACAAACACATTATACATTTTCAGTTAATATTTCATATTATAAATGGCTTCCACATTGAAAACTTGAGTATCAGCTTGCCTGAATATAGAATTTTGGAGTTATGCTTGATTTTCATGAAAAAGTTTTATGTACTTTTCCACTATAGTGAAGGAGATGTGGAAAGACAGTCTGTTTTCGTTTTCCCCTACAGACGACTTGATATTTTCATCTAGATAATGAATAAAAATAATTTATTTGTCTTTAAAAGTTATCTCCAGTAGGATATCTACTTCCCTTTTTTAAAATATTTTGTGTTAACTTTTCATGCAATATCTTGTACTTGTTAAATCTGTAGATTCAAGTTACTTTTATCCCAATTTTTCTAAAATTTTATCTTTTTTCTTTTCCCTTTTATTGCTTCTCTTTTGCAATGAAATCACTTACACATGTGTTGTCTCTTTCTTGCCTGTCTTCAATCAGCATTACTTTTCCTTAACATTTTTGTCGAATGCTTTATATATAGAATCCTTTTTGATTTACAGAAAAGTCAAATGACCACCAGCGTGGCCAGTGATAGTTTCAATCTGATTTCAAACATATGAATTAAATATTTCACATTAAATCGGGTGCTGTCAGTAAACAAAGGTAAAACTGAAACAAGGCAAGAGAAAATGTCAGACCATTTTGCTAGAAATAGAAATTGTAGCCATATACCAACCAGCTTTAAACAGGGTATGGAAGGAGAGCGTGTGGGTGGTTCAGCATTTTATCTTGATGTTGGGAGTGCTTACAGTTGAATGAAATTTTGTTCAATAGTTTTAACAATTCTGCACGTTTACTTCAGCTGAAACTGGCACAGTTATCACTTCTGAATCTGCTGTCTTGTGTCATTTCCCAACAAATAACAATACTCCGTTGTTTTGAATTTCCTAACCTGAAGCATGTTGTGGGGAATTACGAAATAAATATTGAAGCAAATAAATATATGAAGACCTTTATTGAACAAAACCCACAGTGCAAATTTAAAGAATAACTTTTTTTTTTTTCACTAAAACCAACAGCAAAGGAATAAGCAAAGGAATATGGAAATATCTAGTATGTAGTTGGCTGAAAATGGCCCCAAAATGTATCATATTCTAATCCCTGGAACATGCAAACATTCCCTTATTTGAAAAGGGGTTCTTTGCAGATACCATTCTTTTCAGGATCTTTAGGTGGAGAGATTATTCTGGATTATTTGGATGTGCTCAAAATACCATCACATGTACCTTTATAACAAGGAGGCAGGGAGAGTATACACACACAATGCAAACGATAAGGTGATAAAAAGATAGGGACAAAGGTGATGTGGATGCAAGCCTGGGAATGCCATTGACCACGAAAGGCAAGAAAGAACAAACTAATGAAAGGAAAAAAGAAGGAAAGAAAGGGAGGTAGGGGAGGGATGGGAGGGGGGAGGGAGCGGAAGGGAGGTGAGGGGAGGGAGGGAAGGGGAAGGGAGGCGAAAGGAGGGGAGGAGAGGGGAGGGAGGGAGAAGGAGCCTCCAGAGTTGGTTAGTGGCCAACATCTCGATTTCAATGCAGTGATACTGATTTCTGACCTCCAAAACTATGAGAGAGTAAGTTTCTGTTGGTTTGAGTCACTGTATGATAATTTGTTACCTTTCCTACTATCATAGGAAAGTAACACAAAGTATCTGCTTATTAAAAAATAATCTTGGTAGAACCGATACATATGAAAGATTTGGAAAATTCAGTAAAATGCAAATTTCTTTCTGCTGTCTGTATTGATTAAAAACGACATTATGTGTTTTCCTTTTGAATCATTGAAGATGCATAACTTGAAGTTTAAATGCATATAAATTCCTGAATTCAGTCTCCACTGAATATATGTATGTGTATGCACATATGTTCCAAATATGTATGTATAGAATATATATCTTATAAAAATATGTATTTTTATAAATATATATATGCTGATATGATGTGTGCCTATGGAAAGAATGTCTTGGTGTTTTTACTAATATTTTTCTTTTTGGTAGAACAGTAATGTGATCTCAGTTGAAAGCCACAGACTAATTGTACAAATTGGGAATATTGCCTTTTCTGAATCTGTATCTGCAAAAGCAGCATGGAGGTAGCACCATCAACCTCATGGATTATTGTGGGAGTTTTACCAAATAGCAAATTTAAAATGCATAGCACAGAGCAATACAGTGTTTGAAACATAGGGAACATGCAACAAATACTACTGAGTCATTTTCCCTTTTCTTGCAAACAAACTTCATATATTCCAAAAAGAATTAATCTGGCAGCAGATCAGAATTGTGAAGATTGTTGTTATGAGAAGTAAGATTGCTTCAGTATCCATTTTCCTTATAAATGGCTAAGTTTGGATATTTTGGAGGTTGAATCTAGTTTATCATTACTGTGAAGATGTCATGTAACACTGTATAGAAAACTGGCTTTTGTGAGTGCAAGAATGTTACAGTTTCCAATAAAATTATAAAATATTTACTGCATCAGACCAAATACTGTGTCTGATTTCAATAGCAAGTAAATAAAGACCTGCTCTCCCAACCTTAAATCATTGTCATCTCTACACAGGCATGTTATTCATTTCCAGACTAAAAGGCCCAACACCGCCCAGTCCTATTGATCATGAATTTTCTTCTTATTGAATTTTACAGTCCAAAGCAAATAACAGAGCTAAAAAGGAACAGTCATGAAATTATTAAAACTCAAGTGGAATTTATTTTAACAACATACGTGAAAAGCTCCAAAGTTGAAGTATTAATCAAATTTATAAATTTCAATTAATCATACTGTAAATGTTTTTAAGCAATATTTCCCTAGGGGGGAAAATTGAATTAATTATAAGGAGGCTTGCTAACAAATGTTTGCTACATGCATAATGTAAAAGCATGATGAGGATTCTATTTTCTACTCAAAATGATGCAACGCCAGTTTTAAGGTTGTAAAAAGAGACAGTGCCACAAGTGAGCTCAGGGCTAAATCTGCCTGTGTTGAATCCAGCTCTTGATGTAAGGCTCTATCTTTTTGTTACACAAAGGAGAATTCATGCACCAACTGTATAAAACATTATTAAAAATGACAATTCCATTTATGTATGACATGCAGACCCTGTCAAAGTAAAACCTAATGACTGAGCCAGTTAGAACAATAAACTGATAACTTTTTTCCTAAGTGCAATCACACATTACTGTGCCCAGAAATGTAGATGCACCATAATCGATGCCATTATTTAGCAGTTCCCATAAGTCTGTGTTTTGCACCATATGCCATGAGATCCAAATAGATCAACTATTTAAATGTAAAAAATAATGGCACGGCCGGGCGCGGTGGCTCAAGCCTGTAATCCCAGCACTTTGGGAGGCCGAGACAGGCGGATCACGAGGTCAGGAGATCGAGACCATCCTGGCTAACACGGTGAAACCCCGTCTGTACTAAAAATATAAAAACTAGCCGGGCGAGGTGGCGGGCGCTTGTAGTCCCAGCTACTCGGGAGTCTGAGGCAGGAGAATGGCGTAAACCCAGGAGGCGGAGCTTTCAGTGAGCTGAGATCCGGCCACTGCACTCCAGCCTGGGTGACAGAGCGAGACTCCGCCACAAAAAAAAAAAAAAAAAAAAAAAAAAAATGGCACTAGAAAAAGTACTTGAAGAAAGCTTGATTGAATTTCTTTATATTTTGGAATGAGAAAGGCCATTCTCACTGTAAGTCAAAACTCAAAATTCAAAACTCGTAAAAGAAAAGATTGATAAAATTACCTACATAAACAAACAAAAAGCAAACCTATTTGAGCAGTAATGGCAATAAATTGTGTTCTTACTCAATTATCTTCTTTAGCTTCCCATTTTATTTAACACAAAATAAAAGAAAAATAATATTCAAAAATAACTAAACTCCAACTTGGTTGTTTCTTATGATATTTGGACTAAGCTTTAGTTTTTGTGACCCATTTTCAATTTTTATTCCGCTGTGGATAGCATGTTCATCAATCTGCTGTATGTTTATGTATTTTTGTGTCTACTTTAATCCATTTTTCAAAAAAAAATCTTAGTTTCTGAGTATGATGGAGCAAGATATTTATTCATTCTTTCTGAATTCCCAGCTCACGTTTCTGTATGCTTCTTAGTAACACCGGGCCTGAAAGACTATACTCTAAATTTCATTTCCCAAAGTCTCTTACCAGCTGGTTTTCTTCTCCTTTTGTATCAATGGAGGGAGGGGCGGGGGGCGGGGGGTGCAGGGAGGGGGCCTTGAGGGAGATGCAAAGAGGGAGGAAGTAAAAAATAATTTTCTTCCGGTTTTCCAACTTTACCTGCATCCTTCTAGCAGCAAAAGGCAGTTAGGGTCCAACCCAGTGTCTGCCAGCACTCCTAGAACCAGATATCTGCACTGTGTCAGAGATGTCAGCACCAGCTGCACAGTGACCACACCTCCAACACATCACACACACACACACACACACACACACACACAAACACATCTACACAAGAGGTCCAAACACTTACTATGAAGCAGGAGCCTCAGGAGACCCCTTTCCAGGCCTTCAGAGACCAAGTGACAGTTGTTCAGCCACACGCTCTAAGCACATAGGTTTTGTGACAGCATATCTTCCCTTAGGTTCCCCAGCATATGGAATAGTAGCATTTTAAAAGCTATACACATTAGTTCCTATATTTGATTATCTCTGGTGCAATACCAACCAGTGCTTCTGGGTTTTTTATGTTTTCTTTCATAGCCTGTAAGTGGTACCAGGAATAGGAATAGTCCCAGGAATCATATCCTTAAATACAGATTTCTGAAATTAGTTTCAATGATGAATACAGTTAACAGAAAAAGATAATTTTTAGTATGTGGCGGTATCAAAATTACTTAAATTAACACTTCTCAGTCTTTTAGGTTGATATGGTTTGGCTGTGTCCCCACCCCCCCATGCTATTCTTATGATAGTAAGTGAGTTCTCACAAGATTCGATGATTTTATAAGGAGCTTTCTTCACTTCGCTATGCATTTCTTTCTCCTGACACGATATGAATAAGGGTGTGTTTGCTTCCCCTTCTGCCATGATTCTGAGTTTCCTGAGGCTTCCCCAGCCATGCAGAATTGTGAGTCAATTAAACCTCTTTCTTTTATAAATTATCCCAGTTTCACTTATTTCTTCACAGCAGTATGAGAAAGGTCTAATACGTAAGTTATACTATCTAAGATCAGGCAGTTGTTGGCCATTATTGTATTAATACTGACATTAAGAACTGAGGGTGGGAAGCTGGCTTCTGATTATTCCAAGAGGCTTATAGAAATAAACATAAAAGTTCAGTGTCTTAAAGTTTTCTTACCAATCACAGTTAGAGAATTAGAGGTACTATTGTGGTCATAAAATAAATCAATTACATCTTATAACGACTGAGGAGACTACAATGAAAATTATAACCCAAATTAAATTATGCTGGTTGAAAAATAATTACACAAGTTGAATTCTTACTTTTTAAAGTCACTTCTGTGGAGTTGTCACTTATGTGGGAGTAGAAGGAGAAGGGATGAATTTTGACACTTGATAGTAATTGAAACGTTTAAATATAAAAATTTCCTTTATTTTACCTGTGGAAGCAGTATCTCCACCAGTGGGTGAGGAGATTAATTTTATCTTACTTCATAACTAGGCTGTTGTCTTGCACTGAGATGTCATTTGTCCTCCAGACACAAGTCCACCACAGCTTATTGTTCAAGATTCATGATTATAATCATATTTTAGCATGCTTCAGAGATAAGATAAAAATCAGACCCAGAAGATTAGTTTATATTTCAAAATATGGGCAAGATTTGCTAATTTATAAAGGTAACAAAACTGAAAAATATATGCAGGGACTAGGGATACAATATAATTAAATCAAGAAAGTCAAAACATATTGATAGACTGGGGCAATATACTAAATGGAGACACTTTTGTTTCTTGACTGAATATATTAGTTTAAACATCAGGAGTAATTCTACTACTTATTTGGTTGGTTGACTGAAACCTAGCCTTGACAATGTCAAATATTCAATGACGTTGAGATGATTTGCAGATTGAGTTCTCTGGAAACAGAAGCTGAAATGAAGTTTGAGGTGCAATGCATTTGTTAATGATCAATCTCTTTGAAAAAATAGGAGGAGGAACCCGAATTGTATAGAGGGAAGAGCTGAAATACAATGCTACCCTAAATATCTTCAGTCAAGTTATTGATGGAGAGCTCAGAAGCAGGGATTTCCATTCTAGCATTTCCAGCATTCGACCAAAATAACTACAGCTTTATAATTCCTCCTCGGTTAGCTGAAGAATGTTGGCTGCCTCAGGCAAAATATAACTTGGGTAAAGCTGTTCCCTGCCACAAAGAAAGATCCCGAAGAAGCTGACAACTGGAGGTTTTCTACTGAAAATAGGCAGCAATTCCTTCTTTGAAGGGGAATCTAGGTAGAACATCTGTCTACTACACGATGTCAGAATGTCCCTGACATGATCTGCAGGAAGAACTCTGATGTCTTAGGAAGGTGAAAAGGCTGAGAGGGATTCTTCACGTGTGGTGTGAATATCACTGTGTATTTTTTGAGGACGCAGAGAATCGGCCTGAAAGATACTAGTCCCATCAACTCTTCAAACAATGGTACATTCAAAGCCTCCCTCCTAGTAGTCTATTCAGAAGATGTTTCTATGTGGTTTTACGACTTTTTAAGAACTGGCAACTTAATCTGAAAGCAGTTTTTCACGTTATCTCCTTAAATAACAACCGCAAGTATTCATCTTTGTCCAAACACAATAACATTTTATACTATGCTTTTGTTTCTGATATTGTTTACCGAGATAACATTCCCTCCCTCTTGTCTAAAAAAAAATCGTAGTCACTCTTCAAATTGTTTTTACAATATTATGTTTCTTTAAAGCTTTTAAAAATTTCTTTTGACAGAAAAGATTAGTCCATATCATAGCCTGTAAAACCAATAGATTATATTACTACATTTTGTTTACATGTTAAATCTTCTACTACATTAGTTTAATATCCTTGAGAGCATGGACTAAATCTTAGTTCTCTTTTTAATTCAGTATTTGAATTATACTGAATCCCCTCACTAATGTTTGCTAAAAAAAAAAAAACATTATTGCAAATGGTTAAGTAATGATGCAATTACCTAAAATTAAGAAGGGGAGAAGAGGACATGGGAAAATGATAACTTGCTCAATTTAAGAGAACTTGAGTTTGAAGGGTCTTAGAGAGAGCCAGACATAGAGAGATATGTTGATAAGATAATGAATGAAAGAATACATGAATGAATAATTGAATGAATGTGAAATACCCCAATAGAAAGTTGTTAGCCAGCAAAAGTTAGTCCTTCAGTAAAGGAGATTACTTAACAAAGTAATCATATTATTTTGTGACTGACATCATTGTACTTAAGAGAATGGGATGCTGTAGCTTCTTCAAAAGTCTCAGGGTCCCTTCAGGAATGAAGACTCTCACAATTATTTTCTTAAACAGTATTATTAATAAATAATTGATATTCAATAAACCACACATATTTAACATGTATTTAAAGTATATGATTTGGCAAATGTTCACATATGAATACACAATAGAAACCATCACTGCAATCATGAGAAAGTATATATCTATCACCTCCAAAATTTTACCAGTGCCGCTGGTAATTCCTCCCTCACACTATTTTTTACTCCACATCTCCAAAACACAATTGACCTGTTTTCAGTAACAGCATATTACTATTTACTTTCTTGAGACCTATAGAATGAATTGATATCATATGTACTCTTGTATTTTGGTCTGGCTTATTTTATACAGCATAATTATTTTGTGCTTCATCCATCTCATTACATGCATCAATACTTTATTCCTTTCAATTGATAAATAGTATCCCATTGTATCGATAGACCATAATCATTTATCCGTTGGTAAATATTTGAATGTTATTTGGATAATTTGGATATCATGGTTATCAGTTGGATAATCATCACTTGGATGTCCATCGGATAAACAATGTATAAATTTGTTATTCATTATCTGGTGATAAACGTTTGTGCCATTTCCTTTTTATTTTATTTTATTTTTTTGCTTCTTTTAGCTTTTACAAATAAAGTTTTGGCTATTGCAAATAAAGCTGAACATTTGTGTATAGGTCCTTAAAAGGACATATATTTCCTTTTTGTCTTTCATAAATACCAAGGAGTAGAAGGATTGTGTCAGATGATCGGGCTATATTTAATTTTTAGGAAGCTGAAGAACATTTTCCAAGAAATTTTACCGTTCTACATTTCTACCAACAGTTTATGAAAGTCACAGGGTGCACTTTGTCGAAAACTCTTAGAAAATTATATGAATGAAGAACCATATTAATGTTATATATCCAGTATTGTGGATTTTTTTTTCTATTTATCATAATTTTTTGTTCCTATCTAAAGTCATTTATGTTTTAATTCTCTTTAAACTTTTCAGCATTGTTCAGTTATGGTTTACTTTTCTTAACATTTCCTTGTTTCTATTCAGGGCCATTTTTCCTATCTTCTATATTACAGATTGATGCTTCTGAAGTCCTTTCCCTGTCTAAGACATGGAAAGCAGTATCTATGAGCTGAACTTAATGCTTAATCTGACACTTAATGTTTCCAGACAGTTAATCAGGGAATCTTTGAAACAGATTCAATCTCCAAATCTTTTTATTAAAGATGGGATTTTGTTTTTTTTTGTGGCTCCTTAGAGTAACTTCCTTGGATGTCTGCCTGTTTCATTCCAGGCTTCTTTCTTATGTAGCTTTCTTCATGTGTTCTTATATTTTTCTCCAGTACTTAGTTCTACAAAATTTCTCATTGACAGTTATAATTAATCGCAAATAAATTTACATTAACAACTAGTGGCATCTACCAAATGAGAAGCAGCTAGGAATTTAAAAGCTTTACTTACATCCCTACCTTTTTTTTTTTTTTTTTTTTTTTCATTTGTTTTTTGGCTAAAACCCTAAATATATTTAACTCTTTTGCCAATAATTCACATTACTATGATATTCTACATTACCATAAATAGTTTATTTCAGTGAAGTATTTAATGATGAAACACTTTCCCATTCTCTCACTTCAATATGCTAGCTGTGATGATATTTCCTCTTTAATTTCCTTTTTAGGCAGCATACATTTTTTTTAATAGCAATTCTCATATTTTTGGTATTATGTCTTCACATGTTTGTTTTCCATTATTGTGGTGGTTATTTTAAAGACAGATCAAGTATTATGAGTCCTTTTATCTTTATACGAGGTACTCAGTTCACATGTAATTTTTTCAGATGTCACATTTATGTGATTTCTGCCTTCCTGGTTTCAGAACTTATAAGAGTTAGGCATCTAACAGGAAATATTTAAAAATGTATAGATAGATAAATCAATAACAAGATTTTTTAGAAATATTAAACAATATCTTTATTGATCCTGAGCTAACCTGCACTCATGTGCTGAACTGACCTTTTAAAAATTATTATTGACAGAGAACCTAACCAGGCCATTCTTTTTGTTTTTTATTAGCTAAAAAGGTTTATGATCTCTCGTATTATATGATGATAAATGCCAGTTATACCTTTGTGTTATCATTTATGTATTTCTAGTCTGCATTCCAAAATTAAGACACATAATAATCTCAAATATTGGTATTATTTTTCATTTCATAATTATAGAAACATTACACAGCCCTCGTACTGTTTTATCTGTACCAGCCTTGTTAGTAGATAAAGAAGGTTGAAAGAGTTACCTACATTTATAACCATTCAGGCTAAGACTTATTCAAAAGTTGCCAGAGAGAGAGACACATCCATTAATCATGAAAATCAACAGGGAAGCTATAAATGTAAGAACGTATCTGTAAACAGTAAAAATGCTGAATAATGGAATGGCAGTTAGATCCTTTTACCTCCCCAAACAATTAAAACCTACTTGTGAAAGCCAAAGCCATCACAGTAGGGTAGAGCAGAGCTTTTAAATATTCAGAGTGGATGGTTTACCATAGCATTCAGTATTGAAGAGATGGATTTGAATGACAATGCTAATTCTGTTGTTAGTCTTGGGCTTAAGAGAGATAGCACAATATCAAGGAACATAGAAAGGTATTCTTTTCTAGTATACCTTCACCCTGCTCCAATACATCCTATCATCATAGATGTATTTGCTCTAAAAGTTCCTCTTTTATATTGCTTTTGTCCCCAACAGTGTTTATTCTCAATGTTGTCTTCCATTAAGACTGGTTTCATCAGAAAATTGGAAGGCCACGTATGTTAAGGGACTTTGGGGGGATAAACAGATTAGAATGAGACTAGGATAATTATAATGAATACCCAAAGTTCAAAGGAGAAAGAGAGAGACCTGCAAATGGGAGCAAAATATAGTCAAACTGCACTTATATTATCAACAAATTGACCTAAGACTAACCATAACCTATCCAGATATGAGCTTTGCTCTCCTACCCGTAAGGCTAACCCAGTCAATTAGTCTATCTTTACCATTTTTGACTGTATTTTGACTGCAGATTGGTCTCTACCACTGAGAGATAACAGGAGGAGTTTGGATAGTAGAAGAAAATAGGTAAAGCTATCTTCCGTGTCTTCCAGGCTTCACTTTTTGGATTCTGTTAAATGCTACATCCTGCAGGAATATAGTCTCTGCCTAGTGTACCCATTTCAAGGATTCCAACTCTTTTGGGACTCTAGTAAACATTATCTCTTCTCTTTGCACTATCAGACTGAGAGTGGCAACTGGTTTCCTGTTGTCACTACTTGAGTGTTTCAACATATCTTTTTTTTTTTTTTTTTTTTTTTTTTTTTTTTAAGAGAGTCTTGCTTTGTCACTCAGGTTGGAGTACCGTGGTACAATCTCGGCTCACTGCAACCTCTGCCTCCCTGGTTCAAGATATTCTCCTGCCTCAGCCTCTCAAGTAGCTGAGATTACAGGCACCCACCACCACGCCCAGCTAATATTTGTATTTTCAGTAGAGATGGGGTTTCACCATATTGGCCAGGCTGGCCTTGAACTCCTAACCTCAAGTGATCTACGTGCCTCACACTCATAAAGTGCTGGGATTACAGGCACCAGTCACTGTGCCCAGCCGCTTCAGCATCTCTTACTGGTTCTCTTTTTGGTTTCCTTCTTTGTACTCATATATCTGTTGAGAGTCACATTATTAAAACCTTAGATCCTCCACTTGACTACAAAACATTAGCCTCTTCTGTCACTTCTTATTAATATCTTACTTACGTCTGCCAAGTGCCTTTTGTCAACTATCCCATATGCTGTATTTTCTAGAAAGCTTATAAGACCCTTTGAACTATAGCTGTTTTTTTTTTTACTCATTTTTTTTCTTGAACCATTCCCACCCACTTCCTGTCTCATTTTTACTCTCTCTTCTTTTAATCTCTTATTCTTTATTACTATAGGTCACATATTATTCATTTTATCATAACTCCATGACTCTTTGTCTTACCTGCCTGTGTGGTAAATATACTATTTTCTGTTTAAATGTTACAGTAGGTAGCCAGGCATGAACAGAGCAGGAGAGGCCCTTGCCCTCAGAAATGCCAGGCAACTGTCAAGTTATGGTCAAGTGGTTGTTTAATTGTCTCAATAAAGTAATAATTGGTCACAGCCAACACCAGAGAAAGGCAGTCTCCCCATAGATAGAAAATACCTGAGGCCAGGCACGAAGGCTCATGCCTGTAATCCCAGCACTTTGGGAGGCCAAGGTGGGGGGGGATCACCTGAGGTCGGGGGTTCGAGACCAGCCTCACCAACACAGAGAAACCCCATCTCTACTGAAAATACAAAATTAGCTGGGTGTGGTAGCACATGTCTGTAATCTCTCACCAGGCTGGAGTGCAATGGCATGATCTCGGCTCACTGCAACCTCCGTCTCCTGGGTTCAAGCGATTCCTGCTTCAATCTCCTGAGTAACTGGGACTACAGGTTCATGCCACCATGCCCAGCTAATTTTTGTATTTTTAGTAGAAACGGGGTTTCACCATGTTGGCCAGGATGGTCTCAACCTCTTGACTTCAGCTGATCTGCCCAACTCGGCCTTCCAAAGTGCTGGGATTGCAGGCATGAACCACCATACCCGGCCTATAAAGCTTTTTAATAAACTTCCACACCTGCTCTAAATGTTGCCTTGGTTTCTCCTTCTGCCTTATGCCTCTTGGTTGAATTCTTTCTATCAAGGAGGCAAGAACTGAGGTTGCAGGAGATGCATTCAGATTTGCTGTTTTGAACATATTTTGGTGCCACATGACTCAGATACGTTTCCTGGTTGTAAGATACTGCTACACCTTGCCCTCTTTGGCTGGTAGCATTCAATCCCTGTATGTGTTTTTTCAACCTTTCACTTTCCTGCTTACTAAACAACCCCCAGAATGATTCCTCTTGGCCACAATGGCTCTGCTTTTCCTGGTTGATCTCTCAGTTCACCCTTACTGGTGGCTCACAGGAGTGGGATGGATGTTGGAGTCTGCACCGAGTAGACTTGAGATGCCAATGGTCATTTTGGACAAAAGGGTCATGAGAGTGGTAGGGCTAAAGCCAGAGACTGTGCAACGTCTGGAGTTTCCTCTGCTTTTTTAACTAAAGTAGACTCTTTTCCAAAATCCCACACCACCTATTCTCCTGTTTTTTCTCTGTGTATTCTGAAATGGCCTTGCACACCTGCAGGACATCTGATTAGGAGGCAACCTATCTTTTCTTGGCTCTGCCAGCTCTTTATGACTTACCGTGTGTTTTCCATTCCTGTTATGCCCCAGGGCCATGTTTTCCAGTGGATTTTGAATCAATTTTTTTGTCTGCATAGGACCTCACCCTGTGGTCCTTTAACTACCCCATCTCCTTTATTTTATTTAATTTGAATTAGTACTACTTTGTGAGGAGAGGAAATTCTGCCTTTGCCATTTGTGAGCCCTTATCCATGCCCCAAAGTCCTCCAAAAGTTTTTCCTTTATGTCAAGAGGGATGATAAACATTGCCTTCTTGAATCCAAGGGCTGCTGTTTTTGTGAGCATATAAAGGCTTCCTTTAGTATTCCTCTCACTTCCTCCTGCTTCCTCCTGTAGCCTCCATTTCTGTAATTACTTCCATACCCTTCTCAATATGCATCAAGACCTTCAAGGTCGTATTGGAAGGGAGGGAATTCCTGCTCCCTTACAGCAGTTAGCTGAGAAATAGGCTTTCCATCTTAAAGAACATGGGAAATTGGAATGTGAGAAGAGAAGTAATCATTTTGTTGCTAGAATGCTCCCAGTGAGAGTCACTATAATGTCATGGAGACAAGGATATGGGACAGCCCAAGACTGCAGGTTCAGGAGACCATAGCACAGAGCTGAAGATTTGTTCTAGGCTAACAAATTACCATTACGACAGAGACAAAGGGAAGGTTAGGAGTACCCAATAAGACCAGTTCATTCCAGATACCCCAAGGATAAACAAGTAAATCCCTGTTGATTCCGGGATCTCTTCCGTTCTCAAATGGGTAATTGTGACAAGACGAGACCAAGGTTAAGGATATATGATAAGACCAGTTCATGCTGGAACTCTAAGGATGAATGGAGGATGGATAAGGGAGTGCCTTGTTCAGGATAATAGTAGGAAAGTAAGAGGTGACACCTTCTTTTCTTTTTTCTTTCTTTTTCTTCTCTGTTCTTTATTTGCAGATAGGTAATTGTGTCTCCATAACATAGGACACACTCCTCAGATGCAGCCTCCAGGGAAAAGTTTGATATCTCCAAACCTTAAAACAAAAAACTAGGTTTCCTTTAGAATACTGTTTGGCCCAGAAATGAACTGGGAGAAAATTGCAATACTCAACCTTAAAAACCATGTAGCCATAAAAAAGGATGAGTTCATGTCCTTTGTAGGGACATGGATGAAGCTGGAAACCATCATTCTGAGCAAACGACCGCAAGGACAGAAAACCAAACACCACATGGTCCTACTCACAGGTGGGAATTGAACAATGAGAACACTTGGACATAGAGTGGGGAACATCATTCATGGGGGCCTGCCGTGGGGTGGAGGGAGAGGGGAGGGATAGCATTAGGAGATATACCTAATGTAAATGACAAGTTAGTGGGTGCAGCAAACCAACATGGCACATGTATACATATGTAACAAACCTGCACATTATGCACATATACCCTAGAACTCAAAGTATAAACAAACAAACACACAAACAAAAATCAACCTTAAAACTTATGCCCCTATGCAGGAAATCTTCAAATTAGCTTCCTCATTCTTTTATAATTGCGATCAGGACAAGGAGGACAAGGCTAAGGAAAAGGAATCATGCAAGGAGAAGAGGCAGGCCCAACTATTGGCTACTGTGCAAGCTCTCCGGCCTCCTCCAGGTTGTCTTAAGGACGCTCCTCAGGTCATGCCACTGCTGCAAGAAGCCAGGCCACTGGAATACAAACTGCCACAGTAGGATAAATGTGGAAAAGCCTCACATATCTTGCCCCCTCTACCACAAAGTTGGCCACTAGAAACTCGACTGTCCTGAGGGCCAAAGGGTCTCCAGATAGAATCTTAATCCCTTATGGCCTTGAGCTGAAGGGGGTCTTTGCTCAATTAGCTTTCAAATCAGATATCATCATCAACTAGAGAGAGACAAGGGTGACTCTGTAGGTGGCAAGTAAAATTATAAATCTGCCTTTTGGGTTCAAGAGCTATCTACTCTGTGCTAATCTTCTCTAAGCAACTCTCCTCCAAATCCTGTTGTGTAATAGGGGAAAATGGCACTTCCTCTCTCCAAAAGAAAAGATTCACACTCATTTGTAGCAAAACCATACTTTCCAAAATAGGTCCCTGCTTAATATTTGCCCAATCTCTGAATTCATCTTTTTCTCTAACAGCCCTATTTCTTCCAAACAGCTATGTGAATCCTTAACCAATAACTTAAACCCGGACAGTCTTATCTCATGGTTTTAGAAATATCCCACACTTACTTGACATGCCCTAGCGAAAATGTAATAAATGAGATTTATTTATTTATTTTTAGGTGAATTAATCAAAGAAATGTTATACCATGTTAAAAATTATTAGGTCTATTAAATGCCTTAAAGTCATACACAACTACTATGACTCTTAACTGTACAACTTGCCTGCTTTAAAGCCATTAAAATCTAGGTTAGGTCTAGGGACATACAGAGTTATCCATGCCCCCTAGCTATGCTGGTAAGAGTCAAACCTTAATGGCACTTCTGTCTAATATCCTAGACTTCAAACCTAGTACATAAAGATAATTGCTTACTTACCAGGTTTTTCACCAAAATATAAGTTGCTGAGTTAACCGTGTAACATGTACTTGAGACTACAGAAAAAACAATTTTACATCCAAGGCATATAAGGAAAGTGGAATGTACTTAAAAAATCACAGGAAGGCTTCAGAATGTGGATTTTTTTTTTTTTTTTTTTTTTTTTTGCCTACTTTAAGAGGTTAAAGGATTATTTTAAGTTACATAGGATAAAGTTGAAAGTTTAAGCAAGTTGTGGAAATTTTGTGAAATATTAATGTTGTTAAAAATGCTGTATATGAAAATATTGGCTAAAATTAAAGGGGTGTCATTCAGTTTATCTATAAATTGAACATTGGGATAAAAGCACAACACCGTTTTCTTAGAGCATTGTTCTGCTCTTTAACAGAAAATTGTAAAGGACTATAAAAGGTTTATGAAAATCTTATCTTATGGTCAAATTGATTAAGATAGCTAGATTTGTCTACAAGATTTTATTATTAACTGGATTTGACATCAATAGTACACTGATGCAAAGGTAAAATCTGGCTTTCTTTGGGTTTTGTTTGTATAAATGTGTTATTGGTTCATGTTCCAAAATTATGCAAAAGTCTTATAATTCTTATATGACTTACTATGTGTTGTCAATAGTAATTAAAATTTTTATGTTACATTATTGTGTGCCACAGAACTAACACATTTTCCTGCCTATTGTGTCTTTGGCTATCCTAAGACTTTCTCTCATGCACAGATAATTGCTGTTCTGTTTCAATCCTCTTTAAAAGGTAGATTTATAACCAGCCATAGGCTTAAATGCAATTTCTGATAACTCTGATGATTGTGACATTAGAACAAAAGAGAGAAAAAACTTTCAGGACTCTCATGTAGATCTGAAATGTTTATAAATACCAAGCACAACAGGAGTTAACTATGTGGACTGAACTCATAGAAGACTAAAATCATTCTTGTATGACCTTTTGCTTGACATGTTGCTAATTCTTTGTTTCTCAAAGCCAAGAAAACATTTCCTCTAAGCTATATACAGCTCTTAACAATTAAGTAAACCTTACTCCTATTATCAAAAGTTGGAATATATTTCTCTCTACCACATTTCTCCAGAATGTGGAACTATTCATGAGTAGTCTTAACTTATGGCAATATAGTTATTTGTATAAATACCATACAATTTTTTTTTTAACAGGACAGAATTGGAGAAACTGGAGCTTTGACTGGAATGACATGCTTTCAGATACAAACAGATTCCTTTAAGGCAACAAAGTTGACTTATAGAGTCAGTAAAAGACCCTTGGGAAAACTAGCCTTATACCTTGTCTACACAGTTCCTATACAGGGTGTCTGACTTGTGGTAAATAAACAAGAACACTTTCAGAAAAGGGTCAGGAGTCACAAGTTATCTTCGGCCTTCAGTGAAGAGGAATTTATCTAACTTGTAAAGGTCTTAAGGCTTTAAAATGTCTTATTTAGGAATCCTTGTGAAGCAAAGTTCCATTAAAGCCAGTTTACAAAAGGCAAACAATTATTCTTGCTGTGCTTTGTACAGGTAATCAGGTCAAGTGTAATAAGACTACAGCTTATTTTGCAAGCAAATCAGTCTTATCATGATTGGTTGTAAATAAAAATGAGGACCAGAGAGAGAAAAATTATTTTAAGAACCGTGGTACATTTTTTATTAGATTCTAGACTCATTAATTATCTTTTAGTTTTTGTCTGCAATTTAGACTGATCCTGCTTATTTCTTTGAACCAACCAGTGATCTTTGGCTGCAGCTCAAAACAAGAGAGTAATGTAGTATAACGTAGAAAATTTGGATCAATATTTTAATTCTGGGCACATATTGGAATTAGCTGGCAACCCCATGAACTCAAGTTTTAGCAGATATAACTATAGCTACCAGCTACCTGGGTATGTCAGCAGGCTTAGAAATTTTTGAAACTGTCCTAACCTTGCTATTTTGTTTTGACATCTCTACTTTTCCTTTTTGGTCCATGTCTTCTAAATCTAACAACACAATTTATCTCCTTTTGCCTTCAGGTCATCAACCTCCAGGTGATCCTCGGTGAGAGATACCATTCTCTCAATATCCACTTGTCTACAGAGGACCCTATGCTGCCTATTAGTCAGATACAACAGAGGCAAAACCCTGCCCTTTTCTTCTTTGGAGCTGTCTGAATACCACTTTCTCCAATGCATGGAGCCAGTCTACTCTCACAGTTAGCAAGAGTCCAAGACCCACAGAACAACCCTCACATCCCCTCTCTCGGCAGGAAGCAGTTACAGAAGACTGACATTTGCCCATTTTCCCGAAAGAATTAGGGTCTTGGATTCTTAAGCGCAAAAAATGTTACAGTAGGTAGTTAGACATGAACAGGATAGGAGAACCCTCCAAACTGCCATCAAGAATGTCAGGGGACCATCAGGTGATGGTCAGGCAGTTGTTACACTGTCTCTCTAAAATAATAATTGTTTGCAGCTGGTGCCAGAGAAAGGCAGTTTTCCAATAAATAGAAATAACTGAAACTGGTGATCAGCAGCTTCCGGGTAAGATCTCAGGAGGTGGACCAGTGGACTAGAGCATGTGCACCAAGAGGCAAAATGCCAGAGTTTGGTGAATGAACTTCTAGGGACATTGGACTGATAAGGTAAGAACACGTCAAGTGAGCATGGATAAAACTCCAGTAAATGCACTGTGCACAGGGACCCTCCCAAGTGCTGACAGGCCACTGCTCATGTGGACTGCCTACCCCAAAGGAAGAATCAGAATCAGGGGAGAAGTGATGCAAGACCCCGGAAGCATGCCAACATAAAAACCCCAAGTCAAACATCAAACCATGCACTTGATCTCTCAAGTTGTCTACTTGGCCCTCTTCCAAGTACATCACTTCCTATTGTTCCTGCTCTAAAGTTTTTTAATAAACTTTCATTCCTGCTCTAAAACTTGCCTCAGTCTCTTACTCTGTCTTATGCCCTCAGTCCAATTCTTTCTTCTGAGGAGGCAAGAATTGAAATTGCTCCATACCCGTATGGATTTGCTGCTACTAACATAAGGACAGACTATTGTGGTGGAAACAGAATTCAGAAGATGCACTTTCAAAAGCTGACTTGGCCTTTTTCTGACTCTGTTACCTCAATAAATTGATTAACCTCATGCAGCTGTTCTGTTTTCTGTATCAAGGCTGTACTAAAAACAGTGCTGCTTGCCTCACAGGCTTGCTTTGAAAACCAACTAATGTAATATAAATAAAAATGCCTTGAAAACTTCAAGGTGATATCTGAACATATGTATTATTATTTTATTTGATCATTTAGGATTCTAAAATGAACCACTTTAGCATCATTTGTAATATGTTATACCTATAAATGTTGGAAAATGGTGGCTGGAAAGTTATAATAACATTTTATACCTAATTATTTGAAATATAAATAGAGGAACATTTTCTTTTACAAAGAAGGAACACAGACAGGTTGCTGAAATTATGAAGTTTCTTAAATACTCTGATTCCATTGGGATATAATGAATAGAAAATGATTTTAAAAGAATGAAAATCTGATGTGTATATTAACCCCTACACTCATACCTACCTAAATTATATCACATTGTATTTCATGTCTGGTCTGCTTCTGACTGAACCGTGTATATTTTTATACATTTCTTTCTTCAATATTTTAACCCATTGTCAGTGTTGAAGCAGAGCAATTTTCAACAACTTTTGTCAAGAAAAATGTTTACGCTGTTTGCCAAAATTCTGTAGATTTATTTGTAATAATATATGTATCTTCCCCTCATTTCTTTAGAATAAGTCAAGTTAGTTTACATTTTTTAACTTCTACTTCAATATGTGGATTATGAGACAATAAGAAAAGAATACATCTTTCTTTTTCTTGAATGCACAAGTCTGTCATGTGGAAATGCATTCTCTTTACATATCCTTCAAGGAAATATGACAAGGACTCTATTTTGTATTATATATATATGTCTTTATTTATAATATAATTCTGCAGAACTCTCTGATGGAAGAACAATGTCCTCTGAACTTTAACTCAGTGTACTTCCACTGATAATCAGATTGCACATTGAAGTGACATTGTAATTCCCGTTTACTAAGCCATTTCTATTTGAAACAAGAAATGATTTTGCCCTCTTTCTTATCTGAGGTAGTATTAAATAGAGTTTCCCCCAACACACCCAGTCTCTCAATCTCCTTGTTTCAAAATTCAGCATACATAATTAGGTTGCAAACATGTTTACTACAATATATTTAATAAAGAAGAATGGTAACCTTCAGTGAGTATCCATTAAAATGTTATATCTCAGTGTGTTGCAAAAAGCTGAATTTGAAAGTTAAGTCTTGTTTATATAAGAACAGCAATTTTAAAATTCCACTAATGATTTCTGAAATCATTAGCAGTAGGGCTACAATTAGTAAGGAAAAAAGTCTCTAGAAAGTTGAAAACATTGAGCAAAGTTTCAGGCTGGCATTAGCAAAAAATAAAGAGCCTCTTCATTGTACTCTTAGTGATATCTTTTTCATATCAAAAGCACAGTTTCAAACTTTGTAACAGAGCAAATATTCTCTTTAGTATTCATTATCTGAAAGAAATAGTGATAATTAACTGTATCCACTGAGATAGCTGCTAATGATATGTGCTGAGACCAGGCTGCTGATGTTGAAATCTATTGAACTAAAGAGAGATATTTCTAAAATCCAATGGTGAGCTCTATTTCTTTCTTACAAAATTGTTGATAAGACCTACTATATAAAGGAATTACTAATTACTTGATGGAGAATTGTATCTCAGTGATGATTCATTGTTTAAGAAATGACATTTTGTTCTTTAAAATTGTAACTCCATTTCTGGGAACTGTCAAGCTCTCTCTGAGCTTTTCATCTGTTATGATATTGCTAGATAGGCTCAAAAATGTATAATCATAATAGCATAGCATTTTTGGTCTACCTTACTTAAACTATTATTTAGAAAGGAATGTCATTGAGATATACAGGTTACGCTCACTTTGCAGTTAAAGAATACAAAATAATATACAAGGGGTATTTGAATGAACCATGGGAGGAATTGAGAGAATGCTGTTATGACTATATTTAATAATTTCTGAAAAAAATCATACTGAAATAGAATTTTCCATCATCCAGAAATGTTTCCATTCTTTAATAACCATTCAGAAATAACTTTCTAGTTAATGTTTAATTTAAAATTTTATTTCTTATACAATTAAACATGTGTCAAAAAACCTCAGTCCTTAACATAACTGAATATAAAATAACTACAATTTATTCTTATTCCTATTACGAAGCCATTCTTAAAAAAACGATGATGATTTCTTCAAGGCTGGGTTAATTTTAACTATTCGAGTAGTAATTCCTTCTTTTATTAGTGAACATATACTGTGGTCCATGTATAGTGATATACTCTGGAAATACCAGGATAAATGATTCATAGTTCATGCCCTCAGGGGTGTATATTGAATGGAAAGACAGATATCCTAGTGTGCCACATCACCATGCATTTACCAAGAGTGATATGTGAATGCTTAACTGAATTTCATAATGGCTCTGACCTGCAACCTCAAACCAGTGTGGAAAAAAACATATCGCTGAGGCAGAAACAAACAAAAGAGCATATTGCTTTCCGTATACACTGGCAGTAATGCCACTTCACATTGATAAAAATAAAATAAAATTAAACATAACAATATACAACCATCACCACAAAAAACGCAAAAGTTAAAGAGTTATTTTCCTAGATTAGCTTTTAGTTTAGATTCCTTAAAATAAACTTTTTGTGTTTATTTTCATATGGCCCGGGTTTGTTTTGATCTGTTTTTTCTTTACATCAGAGTATCATAGGAAGCTTGGCTAGTTCACTATTGTTTTGGTCAATGAATTTCACCTTGGGAAGTTTTATTGTAACCATTATTGAGAGGTAACCATATAGAAAAGGAAAAAAAAAAAATCCATAGACAAATCTTCCTTACCTTTTTTACTATTTTTGTCTAACTACATGTGGCAAAGCACAGGAGTAATAAGTCAAGGGCTTCTAGTATGTGTGCATATGTTTTTAAATTCTGTCTATACCCTCACCGATTCACCTTGAATAAATATAAGGCTTTTAAGAACTTAACTGATGTAATGGATCCATGATAATCCTGTGTACTCTCCTGATTGTGAATAGAAAAATATGAACTCTTTATTTTGGAAATATGTCTGCCTTTATTCATATACAAATGTCAGTCTACTTGATATATAAATATAAAAAAGTAAACTACATAAGTCTAATGTGAAAGTACAGACAATATATCTTACTTATTTTGAAATAAAACAAAATATTGTTGCTATTTTACTTGTTAATATTCAATAGTAACACTAAGAGGTGAAATGATTGTACCACTTTTGGAAAATAATTGAACAGATAAATATTATAGCTTTTCTTCTTTTCCAATGAATTATAAAAAGCAAACATTAAAGTAAAATAAAGAATCAAACCTATCTTTCACATATCTGCTTTTTCTATTTGTTAAAAATGAAATTCTATTAAAATTGTATCAGTTAAAATGGTAGTATTTTACTGAGTAGAATAACATTATAATGTTCAACATAAATTGACTGAAGAAAAACGTATGTCATTAACAATTCTTTACCTTTTTCTAAAAATACTTAGCCTTTGAGATGCTTTGTGATCAGTAAAAATATTCCTTTGCTTTGCATGCTTAATAATAAAAGCCCACAAAATCATAAATGCCTATTATGTTTCAAACATCTTCGTAAGTTTCTAAACATGTATTATTTCGTTTTCTCATCACATTAAAATGTAATGAGATAAATACCATTAGTAGCTCCATTTTGAATGCATGAAATTTAAGTCCTTTTTTTCCTCTCTTCCAATTTCAGATATCGAATTGAGTTAATTATCTCTTTATTAAGATAATTAACAAACGGTTCATGCCTATAATGCTAGCACTTTGTGGGGCTAACGTGGGAGGAGGACCTGAAGCCAGGAGTTCCAGACAAGCCTGGGTAAAAAAAGGGAGACCTATCTCTACAAAAGACAAAAAGTAAAAAAAAAAAAAAAAAAAAAAAAAAAAAATCAATTACAATGGCAGGAGACTATAGTCCCAGTTACTCCGGAGGCTGAGATGGGAGTATCCTTTGAGTCCAACAGTTGGAGGCTGTAGTGAGCTATGATTCTGCCTCTGTACTCCAACCTGGGCAACAGAGTGAGACTGTGTCTCAAAATAAAAAAAAAAAAAAATGATGAGGAGAAAACCAACCAAGCTAAATCCTCAGGCAGAAAATGTAACTAATTGTGTATTTGATAATGAATATTATGTTCAAATCATGAAACTGGAATAGAGCTATTTCAAAACTCTTACTAACATTTGTATCTAAACATGTGACAGGTGTACTGGGCTAGAATAGTCTCCCCTGCCCCCCAGTTCATGCCCATCTGGAACCTGTGAATGTAACCTTATTTGGAAACAGAGTCTCTGGAGCTGTAATTGAAGTAAAATGAGATCGTATGGAATTATGGTGGTTCCTAATCTGGTGAATAGTGTCCTTATAGAAAGATGGATGATTTGAACACAGAGATACACGTGGAGAACACAACGTGATAACTGAGGCAGAGACTGGAGTCTTCCTGTCACACACCACGAAATGCCAAGGATGATTAGAAACGGCGGGAAATGGCGAGAGAGGCATGAGATAAGTTAACATACTGAGCCCCCAAGAAAGAAGCAATTTTCCCAATATTTCCATCTTGGACCTCTGGCCGCTAAAGTGTTAGAGAATAAAGGTCTGGTGTTTTAAACTACTGTGTGTTGTAATTTGTTATGGCAGCCATATAAAACTAACACAGTGTGTTACTGTTAAGTTGAAAAGTTGGCGTTTTCTCCATCTGGCCATTTCACCTGATCTGGATCCATTTCTTTTCTTGTACATAGATGGTTTTAGCCAAGTTTATTTAAACATACAAGTGATCTTATTTTTATTAATTAAAACTCTACCCAGGCTATCATAATGATAAAGTCCTTAAAATTTAATGCAAAGGTAACTTGTCTCCTCTCCAGTATTTTGAATCTACTGTAGGCTTGGAAGCTTGCTCTGGGGTGTTGGAGAAGTTTACTCCTTTTCTTCAACTCTGCTCTTGTAATCCTTAATGCCTATGCACTATCCAATTTACAGACACCTCAAGCATTGAGGTAGAAAGAAAAACAATACAGAAAAAAGTATAAAACTAAATGCACTGTGCTTTATTATTGAGGAAATCTGCATGTTAAATGTACAATTATTGGCTCTCTCTCTAATGTTGTGCTTTTACGTATTAATTAGAGACATTTACCTCCTCTACCTTCACCCCTTCATGGAAAAATTCAAATGCAATTCATAATGGGAGAGATAATCTCCACCCGGCCTTTTACAGCTTTACCACATGAGCCTAGGTTTCCATGCTTTCTACTTTGTTGGGCCAATTTTCAACTCATGTCAGGACAATTGGGCAGATTCTCTTAAGAAAGCTCCAGTCAATTTCCTTCTGCATGCCCAATTTTGACAAATAGAATACAAGATTTTTGAAATTTTCACTATAGATAAAAACATGGATCGCAAATAGTGACTCTTGTGACTCCCTGATATACTGTTATCCAAATCTAATGACCATCTAGCTACTGCCCCTCAGAGTCCTCATGCTTCCCAAACTCAATAGGATATTTGTTAACATCTTTGAGTCATTATCTCAAAATCCCTGTCTTGTACTTTAGCTTAAAATAAATTGACAGCACACAAAACACTGACAAGTTCCTCCATAAATAGAGTCACTCCTTGACCTTTCTAAATTATTATAGGTGTATGATTACTAATGCTAAGAGAATCAGTGCTACATTTCCTTAACATGCCAGGTGCATGTAATCAATATCACACTTTAGATCTGGGGTAGTTGGTACCCAAGGCCTTTGCTGAAACCCTGAGATAACATGAAAATATTATATTAAATATCTTGATATATAAGAAGTCTAGAATATTGTCTTCCTTGTCCCTTCCTTCTCTCACTCTCAAGCAGAAAAGAAAATTTTTTTTTAGCTTGAATTACTCATAAAAACTATAGATTTCTATACACATATAGCATAATTTAACAAAACCTATTATAAAAATATGTCAGCTTTACTCCGTCATCTTCAGCTCTGTGAGATGGGTAGTTACATGTGTAGATGAGGGTGTTTTGTTCTCTTTAAGATGATTAAAGTAGATTACTACTTACTTTTGGTACTATCCTAGTTTAAAATGTTTTGTAAGCTTTGTGAAATTATTAACTGTGTAGCATTTTATTGTTCTCTTCAAACATAGATAAAATCAAATTATATATGACCTTAGGCCATACTATTGATTATGCGTGCATTAAAGGAGAAAATGTCTTGCATCCCTGGTGTCTTACCCACTGCCTGGAACACAGAAGACAAGCAGTAATTGATAACTCAGTGTCGAGAAACCAGAGAGAGTTAATTTCTTATTCTCTTGCTAGAATTAGAAGTCTTTTGGGATTCTAATGGAATCAGAGACCTACTAGATTAGTCAAAGCTCTTAGATAATGAGAAATGAATAAAAGTAGAGAGGTTCTATTCTAAATCTAGCACGGTATATAGAGAGGCAGTAAAAACTAAACTGCAAGGTAAAATATCTTTGATGTTTGATAGATCTATCAAAATTTAGATTTTTATTATAATAAAGCATGATGTCTGTATTCTGTGGGAGTTTGATCAGATTCCTTGATGTGAGTATATATCAAATGCTATTGACAAACCACAAAGCTCTTCATATATATACATAAATAGGCTGCATCACATGTGTTGTGCTTTTGGTTCATGTGACAATCATACCAGTAATAATAATTATAATGAAAGTTCCAGGATCTTTTATTCTACGATGTACTGTCCTGAGAACACTATATAGATAATCTCACTTAACACTCACAGAAAATCAAGGAGTTAGCCATACAATCATTACTCCCATATTACCAGAGAGGAAACTGAGGATCATAGAGGTTATATTTCTTGCTCAATGTCAAACACTTTAGAAGGGATGAAGCCAGAATTTGAATTTTTTTAAAGGCTTCAGTGTTGATGCTGTTACTCACCATACTGTAGAGCTTCTCTGAAAATATGTTAAAATCCACAAAGCAAAATTTGAATATCATAAATTTAAAACTATAAAGTAACATTAAGCATTTCCATATAAAACACAATTTCTGTTGTTTATATATTTCTATATTAGCTAATTAAGTAAACTAAGTTTTCCTTTTTACAAAGACAATACATTTATCTTTATTTGTAATATAGATATATTTATCTGTAAGAAATTCTATTGCTTTTTAAAGAACAGATGGAAAGTAAAAACAGAAAAAAACAGGCATTGAAAAAAATTCTTAAAAATATATGTTCTTTTTACAGCAGATTGCATTGAAAATTATGTTTATGGAGAAAACTATCTTAGGTTCAATAAATGTATAAGAAAATATTATAGTAGATATTTCTTTGTAAATCAAAGTAGTTCCTAGTTAATGCTGTGCCCTGAAGACAAATAGAATTAATTAGATTAAGTAATTAGCCTGCTCTGTTTTTCTGATGCAACTAAAAAAATTTGCTTTGCCTGTATTTAAATGAAATCAGAACTCTGGAAAAGAGGAAAAACAAGAGGCATTTTGTATTTTATTTTAGCGGAAAATACACAAGAACAGGAATTTGAAAACATGGATTTGTGTGTTTGATGTGCTTCTGACAGCAGAGTTTTACTACATTTTTTAGAGTCCAGTTTCTCCATCTGGACAGCGAAAGCAATGACCATTTAATCCCTATGTCCCACTCCAATTTAAATATCCCAAAATCAACTAAATATTTAAGGTGATGGAGAACATATAGAAGAGCTTATTTTTCAAAGTATAGAAGAATCTGGGTTATATATAGGTATATATGGATGATATTTTTTTTCTTTTTAGCTTCTCACAGCTCATCTAAACAAGAAGACTTAGAAATATTGATCACCTTAATGACATATGAAGAAACTTGTTCTTATTTCATTGAGTAATCTGAATTTTGCAACAGAAACAGAATTATGTCAACGATTATCATAAATATAACTGCAAAACTTAATTGCCGTCATGAATCAGATCCTTAGTAAATTCCAAAATATATTAGCTATCTTCTTTTACTCTCAGTTATATATATTTTTATACATTTACATTTTATTCATTTTATGTTATTTTTATGTATAAATATATGAAGAAACAAAAGGATAATATAATCAAGGATGTATAAGTGCACACATATTTATGTACATTTCATTATGTCTCTTATGGCAGATCTTTAGGGAAAAGAGGTGGTACTTAAAGATATGTTCTAGCATTACATAGAAATGATAGTTAATCATAAATGTAAATAGGAATTGATTGATTTATTGGTTTATCTAAAACCTATTGTTTATAAAGAAGTGTTTGTTTTCTTGTCATGTTGTATAAATATTTGCTGTAATTCAAAATCTAATTTTAATATTAACACTTGGATAAAGTGTGAAGTTCTTTGCAAATGCATGGGGATATGAATGAATGAAGACAATAATTATCCAGATTAGAATAAAAAATAATATGTTCTAAATTTTACATAGGCATGATTTCCATGTTTTCATCTTCAAGAATATTTCTTAGAAATATATAAGTACAGTTTTCTATTGTGACTTTGGAATTATTAAAATAGGAGATAATTTAAATAATGTATCCAGAAAATCATATGATTCCCTGCCAGAGCATGTGGTTGCAATCTCTGTGAATGACATTCTCTGGAACTGTCCAGTGCCCAACCTGTGCAGTCATACCTATATCACTGAATATGTAGAAATACTTCAAAAAGAATACTTTAAACTAAAAGAATAAAGGAATACTTTGAAAATAAATGATATGGTTGGTCAGTCCATTTTCCATGTATTTTGGCTAATAAGCAGGCTAAGATTCGTATTCTTAAAAGTAAGACATGTAGAAAAATAATCATTTAGACTGCTGCTTAATACAGAAGGCAGATTGGTGAATAGGGCCAAATAATCAAGCAAGATTAATTTCTTTTCAGGTTCCTTCACTATTTTAAATTTGTTGATTAATAATATTTTGATAATTATGAAGACAAATAATTGAAATATAAAAGGTAATTATTGTGGCCAAGGTCATACAACCAGCAAACTGGTGATTAGGTTGAGGCAAAGAAACTGAAGTTTAAACTGTTCCTATTAATTTCAAACACCACTGTTATTTGACTTTCTGTGCTTCCTGTATAATGGGGCTGCTACCCTTTTTTGGGTTGGTCATAGCATCTTATTCTATCTCTGCCTCAGTTTTTTCTCAAGAGATGAAAGTAATAATAAAAGCATCTGCCTCAGAAAGCTGTTTAGGTGATTGCATGTGCTAACTGTGTAAAGATCTCAATAGTACTTGGTAGCTAGTAACTGATACCTATAAGCTTACTAATTTCATGTTAGTTACAATTACTTGTATTAATGCTAACTTTATGTATATTATGCTTGTCTAAGAATTTTTTGTTGGATAACAGTGCAATGTTTTATACTAAATTTCAAACTTTTAAATGAAGACTAGAATAAATTTTCTCAAATAATTGTTTCCAGAAGATCACAAAAGCTGTCATTTTCCTTTCCTATGGATGTGGGAACCAAACAGTTGGGAATAGGACAAAATACAAACCTTCTGTTTAATCACAATTTAGTTTTCCAGAAGTAGATAGAGATTCATAAATGAAATGATCTAATTCAGGAACAAAAACAAATGCAATAGTTCCACTTTTATCTTTCAGTAATACTGAATTGTTATTAATAGAAACTATGCATACAAAATATCTTTTAATCCACAATATACTTTAATTAAAAAATAGACCATGTAGAAATGCTAACTTAGACACTAACATGTGGGTAATTACTTTGAGAACCACCTAAGGGAGAATAAAAACACATTTTTAAAAAGCCAGCTGCAACAGAAAATGATTATTTGCATGAAAACTAAAACATAAATATGTATAATAATTGTGTCAATTAATGTAAATTAAGTAATGTAAAAGGAAAAGAAACAATAAAATAAAATTTATTAGTAATTTGTTTCCCTTAAATTTTCTAAAGGGCTGTGGAAGGATTCATTGATTTGTACTCACAGTAGAAAAAAGATAAATGTTTTATAGATGTATGAGATTATACCCTGATCCATTGGCCCATATACTATGTCTAAAATAACTATCTGCAATGACGGAAATCCTCTACGTAGGCTTTTTATAATATAATAATCACCTGTGGCTGTTGAGCTATATAAATAGGGCCAGTTGTAAAAATATCAAATTTAATATTATTTATCTGAATTAGTTTAAATTTAAACATGTAGAGTCTTGTGTAGTTAGTAGCTACTGTGTCAGGCGGCACAGTTTAGAAACATTCAGTAATTGCATATTGCATTCAAAGCATCAGGATACAAAACAGAGACAAATAGTGATGGCAGTTTCACCAAGCACACTGAAGCATGAACATTTAGTCAGATGATATTGGTGAGACAGCAGAAAACCTATGGCTATTCTTGAAGTTGAGTGAAGGTTGATAGATATGGTGTCTTCTAGCGAGTTGTACAATAGTTTACCATAATACCAAATATTGAGTTAGAACATCCAAATATTTTTTGAATAAAGAATAGAGAAAAATGTTAATTAAAGAAATGATTATGTATTTTATTTTCAGTGAGAAAACTATGTTTGGCAAAAGAAGAATAAAAAATTCACTTAAATGTCTACTTTTCCTACATAAACAGAACATTTTTATCAGAGCCTGAAGAGTAAAAGAACAGACAACTAAAGAAGATGAATACAAATGGGGAAAATAAACTTACAATAATGTTTATTCCTATGGTCTTAAGCAGAAACAGAGGTTATCTGAATAGAAAGTACCTAGTGAGTAATTTGCAACAGAAGAGGGTAAACCAGGAAAAATTTTAGAGTTCATTCTCATGCTGCTATGAAGAAATATCTGAAACTGGGTAATTTATAAAGAAAAAATGTTTAATTAGCTCACAGTTTCACATGGCTAGGGAGTCCTCAAGAAACTTACAATCATGGTGGAAGCACCTCTTCTCAGGGCAGCGGGACAGAGTGAGTGCAAAGTGAAGGAAGAAACCCCTTGTAAAACCATCAGATCTCACGAGAATCCACTCATATCATGAGAACATCATTGGGGAAACTGCCCCCATGTTTCAATTATCTCCACTTCATACTGACCTTGACACATGGGGATTATTAAAACTCGAGGTGAGGTTTGGGTGTGAATACAGAGCCAAGCCATATCAATAAATAAGAAAAAGTTATGGTATGTTGTGAATATTTACATCACATTTTTTCTTAAAGTTTACCAAAATAAATTTAAATATCAAATGTGTGTATTTGTGTTATTTACAAATGAGAATGGTGAGCAATTCTCAACAGAAGAGTGTAAACCAGAAAAAATGCTAGAGTAAATGTAATTATTGAATTCAAATTCAATATTTGAATTTCCATATAGAAATGAGATAAAAATACCAACACACTTACTGAATATTTGAATGTATATTTATGTAAAAAAAAATACATACACACATATATACCCACAAATATTTCATAGATTGTGTATACACACCCACACACAAACATATATTCCATAGATTGGGCTTTCTGTGCTTTACTAGATTCATATAAGGCAGTATTTTTGTACACAGACAAACAATTCTACAAAAGTGGAAGAACATTTAGAGAAAGAGAGAGAAAAAATATGTAAGAAAAGTATGTGATAGGTAGAAAGTAAATGACAAAATAAAATTTCCCCAAGAAACACATACATGTGGGAAAATTCTATCATTAAACTGAAGGCAGCAACAGTCTCGAACTACCAGCCATGAATACAAATATAGCGGAATTTAGGCCAACATTAAGAAAGAATATTTTAGGGAAAAATATTCACTACCTCAGTGTCTAAGTTGGGCACTGACTTATCTGAAACTAATGAAAGAACCCTTAGTAGACTAACTGCCTATATTCTTCCCACAATAAATGTATGACACATAAATCGTCTTTGAGATTAAATAGGGAACATATTTTATGCCATAATTAAAGCAATGTCTGCTTACTTCTCATAAAGAACATGAAGATAAAGAATAAATATGAATTGTGATCCATTTAAAATCTGGTATCAAATAATGTACGCATTATATAATTCTAGACATGTACATACTGGGATTAAAATATGTTATTTTATCTAGGTTCACAGAGACGTTATCTGTTATGCAATTGTCCTTTTCAGACACAGAAAATGTTAGAATAAGATTCTATGTGACACAAATGAAAATTCATTGCCTTGTGCTCTACTGTTTAGTATGTATTTATGAGTTTATTATCTTTAGGGTAAATTTTATATCCATGTAATGTTTCTAGCAATATTTTCTGCATTATTTTGGAAATATAAAATATGTGAATCTCAGGGTATGCATTATCTTCTTGTTAAACACAAATTTTATAATATGTGAGGAAAGCAATTTATCTGTTCAATACAAAACTAGGTCATCAGAAATTGCCAATTATATAATATCTCCCTGACATATTTTATTGATTTAAAATTCACCTATTTTAGATGTAAGTGTGCATGTTCTTTACTACTCATCAATGTATATAGAGGTTTGAATCATAATACATACAACTTCATGTTTTGCTCTTTGCACAGAGTACATTTGTAATTCTTCTTGTTGTCCTTTATCTGGTTTTTTAAGCCTGGCATTTATGATCTTCTATCTAACCTAATTACCCCCCCTTTCTTCCACCTAATGTTATTAGAATCACTGAGATATCTTCAGTAGAGCACATCTTTTCATTCTTCCTCATTTTTTGACCTCTGTATGAATGTTCCATTCTACCTGCTCTAGCCAATTTAAATATACACTGTGGTGTAAAATTTCTCTACTATTTATCTGATAAACTTGATGATTGCTTCTCCATAACACTGTGTCATATACACATATACAGGGTTACTTCCTTAAACATATACAAGATCCTTGAGAGCTTTGTTCTGTTCATCCCAAGCTGAACATAAAGACTTGAACCTTATATAAAGCCAATAAATATTGTAAAAGAATAAAGAATAAGCATATATTTCTACCATCAAGTTGTTTTGAAAATCTCTCAAAATGCCTGGTTACCTGAAGTTTTCAGGCCGTTATACTGATATCCATTCCTTCCTGCTTCTATAAAAGAGTCTAAAAAGCTCATTACCTCATGTGTTTGGGAAAACGGTCTGGTCCTGAGAATGGGCTAACTTTAGAGAGAAAGAAATAATCCACAACTTCACAAAATAGGTAGACAAATAAACAGTCATGGTGAAACACTGAAAGAGAGGCATATGCTTTCAGCCTAGAAGATTGCTTGCCTGAACCTCTAACTGGCACTTCCATGGACACTCTTATAGTTATTGTGTGTCGTAGCAGATGGTGTGTTCTTTGCATTTCCACAAGTATATCTAACCCTCTTGGAAGACTTTTTAAATGTTAAACAATAGTAGCAATAAGAATGTGACAAACAGTAAAAATAAAAGAAAATGATAAAATAATTCTGTGTATTCTACAATCACACTATCTAAATGATTTTAAGTTTATGATTTCTACTTTTGACAGAAAGTTGTATGTGTCCTCGCTAAATCAAGATAATACTTTTAATACTTTATTTATTGTTTTTTGAGATGGAGTCTCACTCTGTTACCCAGTGGCATGCTCTCAGTTCACTCCGCCACCTGGGTTTAAGCGATTCTCCAGCCTCAGCCTCCTAAGTAGCTGGGATTACAGGCACACGCCACCACTCCTGGTTAATTTTTGTATTTTCAGTAGAGACTGGGTTTCACCATGTTATGTCCCTGACAAAAAAATTCAGAATGTTCTATATTTTTAAAGCAGTTGAAAAGTTTTAAATTGCTATCTTGCCATGTCCTCCTAAACATTGACACAATGGAACTCACTTGCCCTTCCTGTGTCCTCCGCTTAACTATGCCATGAATAGAAAATATAACAATCTTTGTCAACTCTTAAATCATCTGTTCTTTTGTTAGTTGCCTACTATCCTGAAAGTAACTCAGCATTTCAGAAAATACTATTTGAGTTCATAACTTCGCCTCCTCCACATGGGAAAAAACTGGAACCAAGGTTGTTTTTATGTTTTGTGGATTCTACTGAACTAGGAATCCCCACATACTTAAAACAAAGTTTAACCTTAAAAATTGTTAAAGAAGAAAACAACATTATCATAGAGGAAAGAGAATCAGAACTCTCAGATGCAATTAAGGGAAGAATACATTTATACAATTTTTATGGAAGGGAATTTAAATAAAGAAATGTTTTTTTCCATAATCTCAGAAGTGGAAATGCTATATTATTATTTTCTCAGGCTATAATAAAGGTTGTGAAAGATATTTTCTTGTTAAAATACTTAATATAGTTGATATGGTTTTGACTGTGTCCACACCCAAATCTCACCTTGAATTGTAACAATCCCCATATCTCAAGGGTGGGGGCCGGTGGGGATAATTAAGTCATGGGGGGCAGTTTTCCCCATGCTACTTTCATGGTAGTAAATCAGTCTCTTGAGAGCTGATTGTTTTATAAATGGGAGACCTCTACATAAGCTCTCTTGCCTGCCAGCATGTAAGATGTAACTTTGCTCCTCATTTGCCTTCCACCATGATTGTGTGGCCTCCCCAGCCATGTGCAACCGTGAGTCAATTAAACCTCTTTCCTTTATAAATTACCCGATCTCAGGTATGTCTTTATTATCTGTGTGAGAACAGATTAATACAATGGTGTTATTTTATCACTTTAAGTTTTTTGGAACAAGCAAGATATACGCAAATAGTCGATTGGCTAAATGAATGGTAATACAGGCATGAAATGCCATGAAGTTGCTTTGGTTAGGAAGAATGCATATTCTGGAGTCACAGTACTTGGGTTTGAATTCTAGTTTTACTACCTTCTAAAGGGGAAACCTCTGATAATATATGTATTCTCTCTGTGCCTCTTTCTCCTAAACTGAAGACTAGGAACAAGATAGTGCTTACTTTCAGTTTGTTGTTAACATTAAATAGATTAACATTTGTTAATTTTTTGGAATAGTTATCATTGTGTAGTAAGTACTGCATTACTGTTAACTTTACTATGTAGCCAAAAATATTAATTTTGGTAAAAACATGTAATAATATTTAAAGATTTTCTGAGTAAAGGAGCACATCTTATTTGCTTGTATCATAAAACCAGTCACCTTTACAGATCTTTCTCCCTTCTTTTCAAAAGTAGAAACATAATCGATCAAAAGTATTTTGTGAAAGCAATCTTTCTCAAAATGCTTTAAATTATATGTAATTTATAAATGTAGATGATATGAAAATTTGTAATAAAATAATTGAAGATATTCAGTGATTCTGGTTTATGGTTATAGAGTGAATTTTAGTATTGCAAGCTCTTTAAAAATAAGTAAAAAGATAAAGGTACATTCTGAACATATGGGCAAAGGCCGTGTGATCTTAATGTCAGAAGTAACTGTATCAGAGATCAAATATTATGAATAATGAACCACTTACTCAATTGTTTTTGCATACTACCTAGAAAACTAAGAAATATCTTGAATCTTAATAGTTCAGTAGGCTACCAAAAATTCCTTGATTTAGAAAATGCAGTTCACAATGTAAAAAAAAGCAAACACAAATAATTAAAAACACTAAAACTAAAGAGCTCTTAACCATCTACCCACGTTGTGACTGATTCCTGAATTCAGAGGTCAACTTTCATATAGTTCATGTAATTTTATCATCCATGAAACAAACTGTATAAAGGTGATGAATAATTATTTGAGTTCTCCTATGATATTACTTAAGAGTTAATCAGGACAGGTGCAGTGTCTCATGCCTGTAATCCCAGCACTTTGGGAGGCCAAGGCAGGCAGATCACCTCAGGTCAGGAATTTGAGACCCACCTGACCAACATGGTGAAACCCCGTCTCTACTAAAAATACAAAACTTAGACGAGTGTGGTGGAGTGTGCCTGTAATCTCAGCTACTTGGGAAGCTGAGGTGGGAGAATTGATTGAACCTAGGAGGCAGAGGTTGCAGGGACCCACAATTGCACCACTGCACTCCAGCCTGGGCAACAGAGTGGGACTTTGTCTCCAAAAAAAAAAGAGTCAACCAGTCTCACCATTTTTCTTGCAGTTATATTATTATAACTTGAAAGCATGGTATTCAAATTGTGGACATAGGACACTCCTATATATTTTCTGGAAGATTCTATATGAGTATATAAGCCTAACTTTATTTTCAATAAATTAAGTAGCAAAATTAAATTAAAGTAGTAAAACCAGCATAATATTTTGTAACAAACTTTTCAGATCCTAAGATTTTTGTTGAAACAATAGCCAAGCATTATATCCTCAGGCCAATCTATAATGTTTTCTGCAGAATTCCTAGCTCACTGGTTCTTTTTAGTTGAAAACTTCTCCACAAACTTTAATTTATGTTTAAAAACATATTTCTATAAGTAAGCTGTGTCCTCTGAATCTCCTTCCATCTCTTTCCTCTGAATCATTTTCTAAATTGCTGGTAGAGTATTTCTCCTAAAACTCAAATGTGGGCAATGTGACATTTTTACTGCCTGCTTCTTTGAATCTCCAACACACAGAGCCTATGCACTTCATATTCCCTTTTAGTTGTTTATTCTTCTCCACATACTTATCTTGATCTAAAGTGGAATACACAAGCATGCGTTGCAGATATTGCAGGTTTGGTTCTGCATCACAACAATAAAGTGAATTTTTCAATAGAGCGAGTCACAAACTTTGGTTTTAGTTTTCCAGTGCATATAAATTTTGGTTTTCCAGTGCATATAAATGTTATTTTTACATTATATTGTAGTCTATTAAGTGTACAATAACATTTTGCCTGAAAAAGTATATACATTAATTTAAAAATAGTTTATTGCAAAAAAAATGCTAATGATCATCTGAGCCTTTCCATGAATTTTGTAATCTTTTTGCTGATAGAGGATTTTGCTTCAATGTTCACGGTTTCTGAATAATTAGGGTGGTGTTTTCTGAAAGTTAAGATGGCTGTAGCAATTTCCCTAAACGACAACAATGAAATGTGCTGCACTGATTGACCCTTTCACGAAAGACATCTCTGTACCTTGTGATGTTGTTTGATAACATTAACCACAAAGCAGAGCTTCTTTCAAAACTGGAGTCAATCCTCTAAAAACCCTGCAACTGCTTTACCTGTTAAGTTTGTGGGATATTCTAAATCCTTGATTTTCATTTCAACAATATTCGCAGCCTCTTTGGCAGGAGTAGATTGTATCTCAAAAAACCACTTCATTTATCCATAGAAAGCAACTCCTCATCAGTACAAGTTTTATCATGAGATGGCTACAGTTGAGTCAGATTTTCAGGTTCCCCTTATAATTCTAGCTCTTTTAATATTTACAGATGGGCACAGTGGCTCATGCTTGTAATCCCAGCAATTTGGGAGTCTGAGGCGGGTGTATCACTTGAGGTCAGGAGTTCGAGAGAAGACTGGCCAATATGGCGAATCCCCTGTCTCTACTGAAATTACAAAAATTAGCTGGATGTAGTGGTGCACGCCTGTATCCCCAGTTACCCCAGAGGCTGAGTCAGGTGAATCGCTTGACCTTTGGGGGCAGAGGTTGCAGTGAGCCAAGATTGCATCACTGCACTCCAGCCTGGGCTACAGAGTGAGACTCTGTATAAAAAAAAAAAAAAAAGAAAAAAAAGAAAAGAAAAAAAAGAAAAATTCACCATATCTGCAGTGACTTCCTCCACTGAACTGTTGAAAAAGTAATCAATAAATTTGGGGATCAAGTTCTTACAAACTTATATTAATTGTGATATTTTTTCCACTTCCCATGAATCATGAGTTTTTTAATGGCATCTGGAAAGATGAATCCTTCCCAGAAGCTTTTCAATACACTTTGCCCAGATCCATCAGAAGAATCACTACCTATAATAGCTATAGTCTTACAAACATTTTTTTTTTTAATAACAAGATTGGAAAGTCAAAATTACTCCTTGATCTGTAGGCTACAGAATGAATATTGTGTTACCAGATATAAAAACAACAATAATCTCCTTGCACATCACCATCAGACCTCTAGGATGATTACATACATTGTCAAGGAACACTAATATTTTGAAAGAAATGTTTTTTGTTTGGTTTGGTTTGGTTTGGTTATTTTCCCCAAGCAGTGGACCCTCAACAATGAGATTAAAATATTCAGTAAACCATGCTGTAAACAGATGTGCTGTCATTCAGGCTTTATTGTTTCATTTATAGATCACAATGGCAGAGTAGCTTTAGCATAATTCTTAAGGACCTCAAGATTTTCAAAATAACAAATGAACATTGGCTGCAACTTGAAATCACCTGCTGCATTAGCTCCTAATATGATAATCAGCTTGTCCTTTGAAGCTTTGAAGACAGGCCTTGACTTCTCCTCTCTTGCAATTAAAGTCCTAGATGGCGTCCTCTTCCAATAGAATGCAGTTTTGTTCACAGCAAAAGTCTGTTGTTTAGTGTAGTCACCTTCATCAATTTTCTTACCTAGATCTTCTGTATAACTTGTTGTAGCTTCTACATAAGCACTTGCTGTTTAATCTTATACTTTTATATTATGGAGGTAGCTTCTTTTTTCAATCTCATTAGTCAATGTCTACTACCTTGCAACACTTCTTCTTCAGTTTCCTCACCTCTCTAAGCCTTTATAGAATTGAAGGCCTTTAAAACTTTGGTCTGAGGTTTTGGTCTAAGGGAATGTTATGGCTGGTTTGATTTTCCATCCAGATCAACAAAACTTTCTTAGCTAATAATTAATCTGAAAAACAAATCAAAAAGACAATTCCATTTCCAATAGCTACAAAATAAAAATAATAAAAAACCTGGAAATATTTTGACGCAGGAGGTGAATGACCACCACAAGAAAGCTACCAAACACTGATGAAAGAAATTGCAGATGATAAAAACAAATGGAAAAACGCCCCATGTCCATGGATTGATTCAATGTTATGAAAATGACTATAGTGCTCAAAGAAATCACAGATACAGTGCAATCTCTATCAAAATACCAATGTCGTATTTTATAAAATTATTAAAATATTCTAAAATTCATGTAGAAACCAAAAAGAGCCCAAATATCCAAAGCAATCTTGAGCAAGAAGAAGAAACCTGGAAGCATCGTATTACCTGTCTTCAAATTATAATACAAGGCTATAGTACCCAAAACAATAGGGTAAGAGTATAAAAATAGACACATAGGTAAATGGAATGGAATTGAAAACCCAGAAATAAAGCCATAAACTTACGGCAAACTGTTCTTCAACAAAATTGATAAAAACATACACTAAAGAAAGGAACCCTATTCAACAAATGGTGAAGAAAAAATTGAATTGCCATACGCAAAAGAATGAAAGTGGACTCTCACTATATACAAAAATCAGCTCAAGATGAATTAAAGATTTGCATGTAAGATCTGTAACTATAAAAATATTAGAAGAAAACTTACGGAAATCTCTTCTGGACATTGTCCTTGGAAAATAATTCATGACTAAGACCCCAAAAGCTAATGCAAAAGAAATATACAAATTCGACTTAATTTGACTAAAAACCTGCTGCCAGTAAAAGAAATAACCAACAGAGTGAAACAGGCAAGCTGCAGAATGTGAGAAAACATTTTAAAAGTATGCATCTGACAAGTGACAAATATTCAGATTTTACAGGACACTCAAACATATTGACTACCACAGAAAACAACCTTTTAAAAAGTAGACAAAATACATGAACAGAATTTTTTTTAAAGAAGATATAGAAATGGCCAAGAAACATATGAAAACATGAACATCAGAGAAATACAAATTGGAACTACAATAAGATATCTTACACAAGTCAGAGTGGCTATTACCAGAGTCAAAAAGATGCTGGCAAGGATGCAAATAAAAGGGAATACTTATACAATGTTAGTGGAAATGTAAATTAGCACAATCTCTATGTAAAACAGTATAGAGATTTTTCAAATAACTAAAAAGTGAACTACAGTTTAATCCAGCAATCTCACTATTGGGTTTCTACCCTAAGAAAAACGAATTATATCAAATTATACCTGCATTGGTATGCTTATCACAGCACTATTCATAAAACGAAGCTATAAAATCAAACTAAATGTCCATCAACAGAAGACTGGATAAAGAAAATGTATATATATACACACACACACATACATAGACACACATATATGTGTATGTATACATATATATGCCCTATGGAATGCTACTCAGCCATAAAATACAATGAGGTATGCCCCTATAGAAGTTAAGATCCATGAGGCAGGGTTTTTTGTTTGTTTGTTTGTTTAACTTGTTTGCAAAATGTATTTTATTCACACTCGTATTTCCATTGCCTAGCACATGTTTTATGAATAAATGCAAGTGGCACATATTGAATGAATTAATGGGCCTTAGCAGGCAGCTTAGTGTAATGGTTAAAAACATCTTGCCTAGAGTCAAAGTGCCCTATGCTTGATTCTCTCTTTTTCATTTATTATCTGTATCTTCCGATCAATTAAGTTCTTTTGTCTGTGCCTCATTTTGCTCTATTATAAAATGTCACACAGAATGGATATGACAAAAGTAATAGAGTAATACATATAAAGCACTCAAACCTTAAGCTTAACTTTCTTGGCTATCAATATATTGCAGATGGTCTTTGGTCAGTACTTTTGCATTTTCATTTTATACATTTGTCTTCACTCAGGAAGGACAGGGAGGAAATATTCCATATATACCTATGAAAGCTTTTCTATGTCTTTCGTTCTTTAAGGCTGCCAATATCTTATTATAAAATATTTGTTGTTATGGTGACAGAAAGAAAGGTTGATGAGGGCATTGAAGAAGATGTTATGATAGTTAAGATTAAAGTTAAATTATTTTAAAGGTAATTTCTTACTTGGAATTCACTTTGTCTAGGAATCAATTTGCTACTAGTTTATACAAAATAAGCTATTTTATACCAGTAAATATAAAATCATTAAAATATCCTAATATTTTTGAACTAGACTCGTTTTTCTCTTATGTACTTTATCCTAAGAATTTACCTAAAGTGGTCATAGGAATAGAGGAAGAAGCTCTGGTTCCTCTGTTAGTTTTAAGAGGTCAGTAAGATTGTACTGAAATACAATGGAGCTAACTCACAATGATGCCACGCAAAGTTTGTTGTTTTAAAATGTTCTGTATTATCTGAGGATGGGATCCTGAGGGCCAGTTATTATGTTATTGCCCTACCCGGGCTAATGCATGTCCAGACATCAGAAACTCATGATCTTTTTAAAGAGTTATCCAGATCTACCTAACAGCTTTCTCATGAAAGATTTCAGATTGTCTGCTGAATTATCACTTTGTACTTTGTCCAGTGCAGAAACCTCCATGAGTAGGGACAGAAAAGGGCAATTACACAGCTGAGGGGCATCTTCTTTCTCATCACTGAAATGAATTATCAGATGGCAAAATAAAATTGTAAGAATGTGAGGATAGATGTATTATGATTGTGTTTTAAATAAATTGGAGTTGTGCTCATAAAGAAGAATTAAGGGAACCATGAGAAGACATAGAGTAAGTCTACAGATTAAGACCGGACATGGTTTTCCCTGCTTGAATTTATACCTTAAAATTTTTAAAGAAACACTTTTCCTCTTTGGATTAGAGACCACATTGAAAATATCATAAATTGACAGCTATAAAAGATTTATCATTTATAGATATATCTTTTGTATCTTTCAGATAAAGATATAAATCAGTATCTGGACATTTTTTATATTGACAAAGTATCATTCCAAAATAGTTGCATATTTTCTGAATTCAGAGCCTTAGGTTAGAAATTCACCACCCTAAAGCACTTTCTATCCAAATGTGTTAAAATAATAGTTAATCTGGGAAATTTTAAAAGCCTCCTCAAATAAGAGACATTGTTTACTGAACAAATTTTTAATCTACCAATTAATCAACCAAATTTTTAATATAACCAAAGTAAAAAGGGTGAAGTACGACTCAGTTTTATCAGAGATCCAGAGGGTTTTAGCATATTAAGTTGAGATTTGTCTGTCTTCATATAATTGAACTTGAATATGCTCTTCATTTTCATATTTTCTGATTTGAAATGGATTACAGAATTTTAAAAATTAATTAATTTAGAAGTCGTAAAGTATGTGTTAATATTCAATAATGGTTATAATATAAATAAATATAAGTTTTAACTCCATGTGATGGTTAATATTAAGTGTCAACTTGATTGGATTGAAGGATGCAAAGTATTGTTTCTGGGTGTTTCTGTGAGGGTGTTGCTAGAGGAGATTAACATTTGAGTTAGCGGACTGAGAGAGACAGACCCACTCTTAACCTGATGGGCACCATCCAATCAGCTGCCAGCATGGTTAGAAATAGTGGGCTGAAGAAGATGGAATGAGCAGACTTGCTGAGTCTTCTGGCCCTCATCTTTCTCCTGCTCTTAAACTTCAGATGCTTCCTGACCTCGAACATCAGACTCCAAGTTCTTTGGCTTTTGGACTCTTGGACTTACATCAGTGGTTTGCTAGGGCCTCTCTGACCGTTGGCCACAGACTGAAGGCTGCACTGTCGGCTTCACTACTTTTGAGGTTTTGGACTCAGACTGAACCACTACTAACTTCCTTGCTCCTCAGCTTGCAGACGGCCTACTTACCATGGGACTTCATCTTGTGATCCTGTGAGTCAATTCTCTTTAATAAACTCCCCTGCATATATACATATATCCTATTAGTTTTGTTCCTCTAGAGAACTCTGACTAATACACTGTAATACTAAAACTGTGTTGTATTTTTTCTTTTCATGGTAGTATGCAATTAACAAATAATATACAATTTGAATGATGTTTATATTGTCTTTAACCCACACAGATAATAACACATGTATGAAAACTGCAACTGGGCCTACTAAGATGAGTGAGCTTATCTTAGCTATGCCACATTGCTTAGCTTTCCTGTGCATCTCTGTGAATATGTGTTTTATTTTGTTTTATTTTATTTTACATGTTTGTGGTAAATGATAGGTGTATATGCTTATTGGATACAAGAGATATTGCATACAATGCATAATCATCACGACAGCTCAAGCAAATATTTATCTTTTGCATTACAAACAATCCAATTATACCCTTTAATTGATTTTAAATTTATAAATGAATCAATGTTGACTATCGTCACCATGCTGTGCTATCAAATACTAGGTCTTATTCATTCTTTGTAATTTCTTTTTGTACTCATTAAAAGTCTTCACTTCTCTCACAACTTCACACTAGGCTTCCCCACTTCTGGTAACCGTCATTGTACTCTCTGTCTCCATAAGTTCAATTGTTTTAATATTTAGCTCCCACAAAAAAAATGAGAACATGCAAAATTTGTCTTTCTGTGCCTCACTTATTTCACTTAACATAATGATTTACGGTTCCATCTATGCCGTTGCAAATGACAGAACCTTATACATTTTTATGGCTAAATAATATTCCACTGTGTATGTGTACAACAATTTTTTTTATCCATTGCTCTGTTGATGAACACAGGTTAAATCAAAATCTTGATAAATGAGGACAGTGTTTCAATAAACATAGAAGTGCTGATATCTCTTTGATATACTGAATTCCATTCTTTTGGGTATATACCTGAAAGTGGGATTGTGTGGATCATATGGTAGCTCTAGTTTGTGTTTTCTGAGGAACCTCCCAGCTCTTCTCCATAGTGTCGTACTAATTTGCATTCCCACCAACAGTGTGAGAGGCTTTCCTTTTCTCCACACCCTGGCCAGCATTAATTATTGCCTCTCTTTTGGATAAAAGCCATTTTAACTGGGGTGAGGCAACATTTCATTGTAGTTTTGATCTGCATTGCACTGATGATTAGCAGTATTGAGTACCTTTTTATATATCTGTTTGTCATTTGTAGATCTTCTGTTGAGAAATCTATTTTCTGATATTTGGTTCATGTATTAATTGGATGATTAGGTTTTTTCCAATAGAGTTATTTGAGCTCCTTATATGCTCTGATTATAAATCCTTTGTCAGATGGAGACTTTGCAAATATCTTCTGTCATTCTGTGGGTTGTCTCTTAACTTTGTTGATTGTTTCCTTTGCTGTGAAGAAGCTTTTTAATTTAATATAATCCCATTTGCCCATTTTTATTTTGGTTACCTATTCTTGTGGGGTATTATTCAAGAACGCCTTGCCCAGTCTAGTGTCCTGGAGGGTTTCTCATTTGGTTTATTTTAGTATTTTCATCGTTTGAGGTCTTCAATTAAAATCTTTATTCCATTTTGAGTTTATTTTTATATTTGGCAAGAGATAGGGGTCTAGTTTTATTCTTCTTCATTTGTGTGTTAGGCATTCTTGCATTGCCGCAGATGAATATCGGAGACTGGGTAACTTATAAAGAAAATAGGTTTAGTTGGCTCACAGTTCTGCAAGATTAACTGGAAGCATAGCGCTAGCATCTGCTTGGCTTCTAGGGAGTTCTCAGGAAACTGACATTAGTAGTACAAGGCCAAAGGGATGCAGGTACATCACATGGCAATGACAGGAGCAATTGAGAGAAAGAGTGGAGGGGATGAGGTGCCACACAATGTATAGCACCATACATTGTATGGAGCCATACATTTCCCATTTCTCCTGACTGGGTGAAACCTTCCAACTAATGTCTCCAACTTCCTCCTACAGGTTAATTTCGGCTGGCAATAGGTCACTACACCCCTGAGATGCAGCTTCCAGAAGAAGGAGCAGGCTGTGTTCTTTGCTGTTTTGTGGCCTTCATTGATGATACCTCCAGGTATGGAAAAAATTGAGGCAGCTAGAGTCTGGAGAGTACCCCAGCAAACTGCAGCAGTCCTGTGAAGAAGAAATGGGATCAAGGACCCACTTAAACACACAGTCTGGCTGCTTTTTGGTAGAAGAGCTGTGCTGGACTGGCTGAGATGTCTGAATGGCCAAGGGGGCTGCCTGCCCTGCTCCTCAAGCACTCCATCCCAGGAAGAAATTAGAGCTCTGTCAGCCCCATAGAATATGGGTGGGAGTGGCTGGAGACCCTGGCTAGGAGGAATCACTCCATGAGAAGTTGATCAGAGTTCTACTTAAAGAAGCAGCCTGACCACTATCTGGCAAAACCACTGCGCCATACTACTAAGGATACCCTTCCTCCTCTGAATTCTTTAGACTCTTCAACGCTCACAGGCTGCAATGGTTGAGTCAACCAAACAGCAGACATAATGCCTGCCTCTTCCCCTGGGGGCTCCATCTGGTCTCAGGCAGTCTCCATCCTGTTGCCCGTGGCTGGCTGGAATTCCAAGCCAGTGGGTCTTATCTTGTGTAGTGCTATGGAAGTGGGGGCCTCAGAATAACACTGCTCATCTCCCTGGATTCTGCCTCTTTACTATGGGTATGTGCAGACCTCCCACTTTGCTTCAGTTGCAGACTTTTTGGGGGGAATCCCAGAGACTGAGTGTGTAAAGCTCTTGGTTCTCTGTTCATGACTGAGCAGCTGATCTTCCAAGACTCCACACAGCTTTGTTTGTCGAGCCCTCATTGTGTGGGCTCACAAGGGGATCTCTTGATCCATAGGTTGAAAAGATCCATGGGAGAAGCCTGGTTCCATAGGGTCACACTCACCACTTCCCTTGGCTGAGTGTGGGGATTCTCTTGGCTCTATATTGCTCCCAGGTGGGCCATTGCCACTTGCTTTTCTTTGTTTCCATGGCTCAAGTGGTTTTCCTAATCAGTTCCAATGTGAGCACCTGGATATTTCAGTTGAAGGTGCTGTATTCATTTACCCCTTTTGTTTCTCTCTGTGAGTGTCGTGGATCACAGCTGTTTCTAATAGGCCATCTTGGCCCCCTATCATTTCAATCTTTAAGAATTGTTTGAGACTTGTTTTGTGGCTTAATATATGATCTATCATTGAGAATGATTCATAGGCTGAGGAGAAGAATGTGTATTCTACAGCTATTAGATAAAATTTTTTATAAATATCTATTAGATCTATTTGGTCTATAATGCAGATCAATATTGATTGATTTTTTGTATTGATTTTCTGTCTGGAAGATCTGTTTAAAGCTAAAAGTGGAGTGTTGAAGTCTCCAGTTATTATTATACTGGGGTGTACCTCTCTCTTTATATCTAAAAATATTTGCTTTATACATATGGGTGTTCCAATGTTGGATACATATATATTTATAATTATCATATCATGTTGATGAATTTAGCAGTTTATCATTATATAATCACTTTGTCATTGCTCATAGTTTTTGTCCTAAAATATATTTTTTATGTATAAATATGGCTATTTTGGCTCTATTTTGGTTTCCATTTGCATGGCATATCTTTTTCTATCATTCTATCGTCAGACTACATGTGTCTTTGTTGGTGAAGTGTATTTCTTGTAGGCAGGGATCATTGGATCTTATTTTTTGAATCCACTCTGCCACTCTATTATCTTTCAATTGGTGAGTTTACTCCATTGCCATTCAGTGTTATTATTGATGAGTAAGAATTGACCACTGCCATTTTTTTTTTTCTGATTGTTTTGTGGAATTCTCTTCCTTCTTTGCTTCCTTTCTGTCTTCCTTTTAGTGAAGATAATTTTCTCTGGTGGTATGTTTTAATTTCTTGCTTTTCATTTTTTTGTTCATCTGTTGTATCCCTTTGATTTCAGGTTATCATGAAGCTTGAAAGTAATATAACCCATTATTTTAAACTGATGACAACACTAATTGTATGAACAAACAGACAGAAAAGTAATAAAAACTCCACACTTTATGCCTCCACTTTTTAACATTTTTTTTTTTTTTTGGCTTCCACTTATATCTTGCTCTACTGTCTATGTCTTGAGAAGTTGTTGTAGTTATTTATTTATTTTTTTCAGCTCATCATTTAGTCTTTCTGCTTAAAGTATGAATAGTTTATACACAACACTTATAGTGTTATAATACTCTCTGTTTTTCTGTGCCTCACTAGTGAGTTTTGTACCTTCAGATGATTTTTAATGCTCATAAAATTTCTTTTCTTTTAGATTGAAGAAATCCCTTTATTATTTCTGGTAGGACAAGTCTGGAATTGATGAAATTGGTCAGCATTTTTTTTTTTTTTTTTTGTCTGAGAAAGTCTTTATTTCTTCTACATGCTTGAGGAAAATTTTTCCTGGATAGTCTGTCCTAGGATAAAAGTTTATTTTTTTTTCCTTCGGCACTTGAATATGCCATACTGTTCTTTCCTTTCCACTGAAAGGCCTTCTACCACACATATTGGGGCTCCATTTTATACTATTTTTTTTCTCTTGCTGAATTTAGGATTCTTTCCTTATACTTGAACTTTAGGAATTTTATTAGTAAATTCCTTGAGGTAGTCTTCCTTGGGATAAATCTCCTTGGTGTTCTGTAACCTTCTTGTACTTGAATGTTGATATCTCTCTCTAGGTTTGGGAAGTTATCTGTTATTATACCTGTTAATAAATTTTCTACCCCTCTCTCTTTCTCTACCTACTCTTTAAGGCAATAATTCTTAGATATGCCCTTTTGAGGTTATTTTCTAGATTTTGTAGGTATTAATCATTCTTTTTTCTTTTGTCTCTGTGTATTTTCAAACAGTCTGTCGTCAAGCTCACTCGTTATTTATTTCAGTTGATCAAATCTGATATTAAGAGACTCTGATGCATTCTTCAGTATGTCAATTGTATTTTTCAGTTCCAGAATTTCCAGTTGATTCTTTTTAATTATTTCAGTGTCTTTGTTAAATTTATTCAATAGGTTTCTGAATTTCTTAACTGTGTTATCTTGAATTTCATTGAGTTCTTTATAACTGCAATATTTAATTCTCTGTCTGAAAGGTCACATATCTCTGTCTCTCTGGGATTGGTTCCAGATACCTCATTTAGTTCATTTGAGGTCATGTTTTCTTAGATGGTTGTGATGCTTCTGAATGTTTGTTGGTGTCTGCACATTGAGGTGTTAGATTAGATTATTGTAATCTTCATAGTCTGGGCTTGTTTGTATCCATCCTTCTTTGGAAGCACTTTGTGTGTTGTAGTGTAAGTTTCTGGTCACTGCAGCCATATCTGGATTAGGGAGCACCCAAGCCTATTAATTCTTGTGGCTCTTGCAGACTCATAGAGGTACTGCCCTTGTTGTCTTGGATGTGATCAGGAATAATTCTCTGAATTACTAGGCAGAGATTCTTGTTCTCTTTTCTTACTGTCTCCCAAAGAAACAAACTCTCTTCCTCTTCTGAGCTGCCTGGAGTTAGAAGAGGAGAGACAAAAACACCCCTGTGGTCACCTGAAGTCAACACAGGACTGGGTCTCACCCAAGGTCCAGTGTAATCACTATTTGGCTACTGCCCGTGTTTGTTCGTGGTCCTAGGGCTATATAATCAGCAGGTGGGGGCATCAGTGGGGCATGTGCCCTTCTCTTCAGGGCATGAGCTTCCCTGGGGTCCAGGAGGTTTCAGAGATGCTGTCTGAGGGTCAGAGCCTGGAGTCAGAAACCTTTGACATCTATATGGTGTTCTATTACACTGTAGTGAGTTGGCGTCTAAATCACAAGCCACATTCTATTGTACTCTTCCCTTCACTTCTCACAGGCAGAGAATGCTCTACCCATGGTCACCACTGCCGCATGCCCATGGGGAGTACTGCCAGGCTATCACCGATGTTTACTTCAGGCCCAAGGGCTCTTTAATCAGCTTGTGATGAATGCTACGTGGCCTGAGACTCACCCTGCAGGGGAATGAACTCTCCTCTGGCCCAGGGCAGGTCCAGAAATGCTGTCCAAGTGCCAGGGCCTAAAATCAGAGACCCCAAGAGCTCACTTGGTACTCTAACAAGCTGGTATCTAAGGTGCAAGACAAAGTCTCCTTTACTCTTGTCTCTATTTTTTTAAGCAGAAAGAATCTCTCCTTGCAGTCACTGCAGTTGGGAACGTGTTGGGTCACACCTGAAGTCAACATGTCTCAGAGTCATGCCCAAAGCCCATGGTTTATACTACCTGCCTACTGCTGCTGATTATTAAGGGATCATGGGCTGTTTTGTCAGCAGGTAATGAATCCTGCCAGGATTGCATTCTTTCCTTCAAGATAGAGTGTTCTCTTTGGATCAAGTGTGTCTAGAAATGTTATCAAGGAGCTGGGACCTGAAATCTGGGCCTCATGACTCTGCTTGGTGCTCTATCCTACTGTGGCTGATCTGGTATCCAAGTTGCAAGACCAAAGTTGTCTTTACTCTTCTCTCTCTCCTGAAGCAGAACAAAAAGGTCTCTTTGGGAGCTATGAGCTATGCTACCTGGGGTCAGGATGAAGTAGCACAAGCACTCCCTTAGCCACTTCAGCTGATGTCTCACTAGGTTGCGTTCCCCCCAAGTCTACTGGCTTTCAGCCCAGCACAGCACCAGGACATGCCTAGAAGTTGCAGTCTTTGTGGCCTAGATGGGCTTTCAAGTTTATTAGGAACTCCATAGCACTTTAACCCGTGGTACTGAGGCTTGCCAGAACTCAAGTTCTGCTGGATGATTCCTCTCTAGCTATGACTTGTCTAAATGCTCCCTCCTTGGGTGTTGGATGAGTTCTGCCCAGTATTGCTTTTCACTGTGACAGGGCAATTCTGAATTCCAATACAATGTTCCACAGTCACTGAGATGTCCCTCCCTTAAGGGCACAGATTCTCTGTACCACATGGCCACCGTCGGGGATGAGGGAGGTCTGACATCGACAATTCAGATCTTTCTTTTTTACTCTGTTCAGTGCCTCTTTCAGTGATATGAAGTTAAAATTAGATACTGTAATTATACACCTGATTTTTCATTCTTATGAAGGTGCTTTCTTGTGTGGATGCTTGTTCAATTTGGTGTTCCTGTTGGGAGGACAATCAGAGGAGGCTTCTATTCAGCCCTCTTGCTCCACCTCTCCTCTATGTGTTTTGGCTAATATAACAAATTCTGGGTAATTGCCAAGAACAATGATGAATCACATTAAAGAGTGTTGAAAATACATAAAGACAATTTATGTGTATCAAGTTCATATGATGTAATTCTACCCAAGCTGAGATGATATCATTAAGGAAGAGCACAGTTTCTGTCCTTCAGAATTTGGCTCTGGTGGTCCTAAAAAATTGTAATAAGACGAAGGTAGCTTCTCATATGTTTTTTATCTTGAACTTTCCATGTGGAGTATCACTAACTTTAAGTGTTTTGCCTATTTTCTTTGATGATATTTAATAATTTGTCTATGTTCTTCAACATTGTATTGCTATATCTTACCTTTTGTAATTTAGAAAAATTACAAAAATTAAGGAGTACACCATGATATATATTCCAGTTTTTCTGAACTTTGAATTTACTGTACATATTCTTCAGAGTACATAACATTGTCACTAATCAATGCAATTGATTAGAGTACCACCCTATGATTTTATATTCAATATTTTCTCAGGTACAAGAAGTTTTGTGTTTTTAAATTCTGGACACAGATGTATAATTTCATGACTATTAGGGTTCTGTACTTCCAGAGAGACAGTTACTGTGAAATTTCAGCAAAGTGTAAGAGTGCCCAGAACTTCTACTACTCTTTGGTGTTACTGGTGGCAGAGAGAGGCAAGAGATGAGGCAACCATTTCTGTAACTGAACATGGTAGATGACAAATACTAGCTCCCTAATTGTAAATGACTATTTTAGATTTTATATCCCATATTTTTCCTTCCATATTCCTAAGTATAAATATTAGTGAAAATCAAAATAATAGATGCCAGTTATATATTGTTGGAGTAAATATAATGATAGAATGTAAATAGATTTAATATATTTCAAAGATTTTGAGAGTTAGATCATGCACAAACCTTAAAGCAATGTCATTATTGATAAAGTATCCAACATACATATTTTCATGTAATTTTTGGAAAAATAAGCACATGCAAGAATCATCTGCATAGTTTTAAGTTAAATCAGATTTCTTTTTCTCAGTGCTCATGTCCTTTATATAAATGGAGTACTATTTGCATGTAACCTATTCACATCCTCAGGTGTAGTTTAAATTATCTCTAGATTCATTCCTTCCTTCCTTCCTTCCTTCCTTCCTTCCTTCCTTCCTTCCTTCCTTTCTTTTCTTTCTTTTCTTTTCTTTCTCTCTCTCTCTTTCTTTCTTTCTTTCTTTCTTCCTTTCTTTCACTCTCTCTCTGTGTTTTTTTTTTTCTTTCTTTTCTTTTCTTTTTTTCTTTCTTTTTTTTTTTTTTTTTTTGTCTCCCAGGCTGGAGTGCTGTGGGGTGGTCTCGACTCACTTCAACCTCCACCTCCCAGGTTCAAGTGATTCTCTTGCATCAGCCTCCCAAGTAGCTGGGATTACAGGCGTGAGCCACCACACCTGGCCTTAAAGCAGAATTTAAAATTAATTCTTTTAAATCTATAAAATGATCTACATATCAATTTGAAAAGTTACTTTTTTGACATAATTTTTAGTCTAAAAATTTTTGTTGAGTTGTCTTGTTAAAACAACAATCATTAACATATACAGTTCTTAGTATCTTTTGATTTTCTCAGGATTTAAGTAGAAAACTGTAAAACAAGATTATATCAATTGCTTTTTTAGGGATTATTTAAGTATTTATAGAAGATGATGCCTGTGAAAAACCTTAGAAATATGGTGAATAATTGAGGCACCTGTCTAGATGTTGAGGTGAGAGGAATACTCTAAGGCACAGAAATGAGCTTAGAGATAAGTTGTTACATGAGAAAAATAGATTTTTTTGGGATTAATCTTTGGATAACATCCTCAGTTCTTTATTCAAAAGGAAAGAACCAGAAAAAACAAATCACTAAGTAAACCAAACAAATATCCCCTACTCTATTGTTCTACAAAACAGTGAGGTGATTAAGCATCCAATAAATCCTTTGGCTATGTTATTAACAACATATAAATATACAGATTATAAGTAATATGCACTTGAGAAATTAAAAATATAATTGAACTATATATAATATTTTCTTTGAACATTATTTCAATTGTTCATAATTATTGTAATAAAATATAATAATGAAGAATTTTTTACATTGGGACATTCAAAATAAAAGTTTCTGACACTGCTCAACATACCTAACTGATGGCAGCTATAGGTAGGACAAAAAAAGAGGAAACTATTGAATTTAAACAAGAAGACTTCTGAATTCTTATATATATCTACCTTTTGTTATATATTTAAGTAACCTGCAAATCACTTATAAAATTTTGTGCAAATTTACAGAAATTAATAATGCATATTTTTTCATTTGTTTCTGTCTTTAAACATCCACTAAAGACATTGAACAGAACAAATGAGAGCTAACAGATCATTTCCTAAATAGTCACAGATTAGTGAAAGATGACCCTAACCATTCTAGGCAGACAGATATGAAAAATCCATGGCCTTCTGTTCATTTCCCTACCCTTTAATCATAAATGAGTGCTTCAAAAGATGAACTTGATTAAATCAATCTCTTCTGAACTTACATATGTTAATAAGTTAAACTTTTCTTTCTCTGGTTTGTTTAACTAAAATTTGTGTCAAATGCAGTGTATTAAAGTTTAATTTTGTCGTTAAATTTTATTATGTGGATTTTACTCATAATACAAAATAATTACATTTGTCTTCATAATCAAATGTACTAAAGCACAGACATACTTTGTGTCTACCAACAGTAGACACAAAAAGTGTGTGTGAGTCCTTCTAAATGTTGAACCTGTTGTTATCTCGCTTGATTCTGTAACATCTTCTTTGCATAAAACCCATGCATACTTAATAATTCACTTTTCTATGTAATAAAAAGTAAATTTTAGTTTCCTTTTTAATAAACCAAATCTTAGTTATACTATTTTTAAAAACAATAACCATATACATGAATTTTTAGGAATACATTTTACACACACACACACACACACCTATATTCACAACAATATGTAGTATTTTCAGTACATTTCAAAAATATTTAAATTAAATGCATATATCTTAATAAGATTAAGCATGCTTTTGAAAATATGCTCTGTAATATAGGTTGGGAGCTTTTTGTACACGTAAAACACTAGCTTCTCCTTATCATGTGGGCTCTACAATTATAAACACACAGGTCAGCTCAAATGAGACAGCTCCACTGGAATATCTTTCAAACTCTCTGCCACTTTTTTCTAAAGCCTTAATTTCTTCTACCCTTTCTCTCCACACACATAAAATTATATCATCTCTAAATTTTGATTAGCTTGTTAAACCAGATTACATCAACATTTTTTATGCACTTAAAGAATCTTCTCTTAGAATACATTCACTGAAAGCATTGATTCCTGTTTGTGAACACATGTTCACAATTACATCTCACTCTGTGATGTCTGCACAATCTCAAGTTTCAAAATTATTGTCAGAATTCTAATGCAATCTATGTTTCTAAATCTCAGGATCCATTACCATATACACACAAATATATAAAAAGTAGCATAGTACATATGAAATAATTCTAGGTAAGTAATCTTATAATTAAACATTCTGATTGGAAAAATAACATATGCAACTGTGTGTAACACTAAAATTTAAATGTGAAAAATCATAGATTGTAAACTGTTAATCGTGATATCATTTTATCCCTAAATGATCATATAATAACATCACCTATGTCTCTAAACATAAGTGAGTGGTCAATATATTTTGAACGTTGTCATTGCTTGCCATAATTTCTTGTGCTCACACATTTTCAAATAACTAAAACGTGCTATTATTATCCAGGTTATTTTGGTTTGTGAAGAGATAAAAGACAATTACTGCTCTTACGTAGAAAAATTTTGTTTCAATTGATAAGATTTGTTTAGTAATCACAATTTCTAAGGCAAAGCAAAAACTATGCAGAACAGCACTATTTTCTTCCAGACAGACATGATATACAAATAAAATAAGAACACTTTGAAACATTCTCCTAAGAGATACCACAGAACATATGCTACATATTCGTGAGTCAGTGGTTTTAATAAATTTCTAGTGCTTTTTAGCAAGTCTTGGCTCATTTTAGATGTATTATTCATAGACATGTATTTACAAAATCACATACCTATTTTACTTAAACAAGGAAAAATATGAAGTGCATAATTCAATTGGGGCACATTTACTATTTCTTTTTTCATCTAATATTCTCTTTATTTACCTTTCTCCTTTATTAACTTTCCTCCTTCTCCTCAAAAAAGCCAAAGGTAGTTAATTCCAAAGATTAAGTGCCACGAGTTCTATGTTGGAATGTTGTTAATAAAACATGAAGAAATTAGTTGATGGTTTGTGAGAAGTCCTAGAGATTCATTGATAACATTATATTTTACTATGCACTTTCTCCTAGATATCTATGACAAATAAGTCTACAAAACAATTTTCCTCTTTAAAACTTAATCTTGAAATATTTGTGAAAAAAGGCTAAAAAGGTCATATTTTTACATATTTAAGATGATCTTTTCATGCTTTTCTAACTAACTCAAGATAAGGGTAAATTATTTGTTAGTAATACTTTATTTAAAAATGTACTTTTGCAAGCTACTGTAAACATCATTTCTGCATTACTTTTTATGGCTGGGTTGACAAGAGCAATAAAGACAAATGATAATACTTTTTACGTTCCTGCTCATGCCAGGAGAATTACATCTATTCTTCACCAAGCTGTCTATGATGGGTATTTGCATTACTGTATAGATGAGGACTAAGAGCCTGAGAGGGTATATTTGTCTTACTCTAGCTCACGAAATTAATACTTAGTAAGGTTCAGGTGTGTCTGAAGTTAAAGTCTATCTTTTTTCTATTAGCAAGCCCATACATGCTAAATACTAGTCTATAAAAGGGATCAAGATGTGTTAGTCAGACCTTGGTCCTGACTGATGGGTTGCCCATAAGACAGTTTGGATGGACATGGAATTGGTATATATGTCATTATTATAACCTTGGAGAGTTTTTGATTGCATGGATATCTGCATAGTAATAATAAATGAACAGATTATTAGAAAAATGCTGTTTTCTTCAGCTCTAAGTTTTTATTGTATTGGTTAATATAAACATATAATAAAATATAGTTCCTTAAGTAAGACATTCATATTATCCCATGTCTCCCCGATCTCATTTTACTGTGGTCCATGATATTGGATATAATATAAAGAGTATATAAATTGATTTTATGATCGTGAATTTTCCAGATTTGCCAAATTTTGGCAAATTGCCAAATTGCCAACCAAATTGCCAAAATTTGGTTTACAGTCCTGCAAACTAATGAAATCATGCTTTCATAGTAAATGGAAGATGGTGAAAAAAGGAAGTTAAATATAATTCACGGCATTCCATATATGTTTTAACATATGCTCAGATTGTGAAAAAAACATTTTAAGTTGTTGGCGCAAGAATGTTCTCATTTGACATTTATAAGTCCTTAAAATCACTTTTATGTTCCTGAAATTTTGGTCATTCAATTTCACATTTTTTTGTCTCCCTCATTCTCTCCTTTGTTCTGTTCTTTTTACAATCTTCCTTCCATCCTTCTCACCTTTCTCCCTCGCTTACCCATGTTTTTTCTTTTGTTTTTTTTTCTTTTCATGTTTAAGAATTTATTTTACACCCAATTATATTTATACTTATCAGCCTGTTCAGAATAGAGCATGAACTTGAAGTCAGAGTAATAGAATTTAATTCTCTATGCAGCCACTTTGAAGATGCCTTGGGCAATGTATCTTATAATATTTCTAAACTCCATTGTCCTAATTTGTAAAATGGAAAATTTTAAAGTACCTAACTCAATTATTTACTAGAAGAGATGTAAAATAATTTATATGAAACTAGCATGTATTCAGATAAATAATAATGTAAAGTATTCATTATTATTGTTCTATTTTATGAAATTTAACTATATCATTTTCCCTGACACTTTCATCCCTCTATAAATCTTTGCCAGGGCACAATTGTCTGTTTTGTAAGAAAATATACTCCTAATAACCACTGTGATATTATAGATTCCCCTGAATCTTATAGTAGACTCAGTCTAGAGTCTAGAGTCCAGAGCCTTCTGAGGACTTTTGTAGAATGCCTCAGTTTATGAGGTTCATTTTTTCTTTTTTGTCTCCATCATGTGAACAATAAAGGTTAATATAAAAGACATAGTTATGGCAGAAGACAGTCAAAATTTGTACAAATGTTATTATAATACTATTTTGAAGCAAGTAATTAAACTGCCTACACAGTAAGCTTATGGATCTCAGAGTAATCTTATAGATTAAAGAAACCAAACATTTATTTATTCAATGTCCTCTGGATAATTTCTCAAAGTACTATCTGCATTCAAGAGAAGACCTACAAACTCTAACATCTAGGAAAATAGTTCCTATGCACATACTCTTTATTAATGGTGATTTATAATGGCAGTAATATAGTCCTCATTACTAACAAAAATAGTTCAAACAGAAAATTCTGAAGAAGTAGGTTTGTTCAAAATAAATAGTAAATGCTTTGACATGTTAAGTTAAATATTTTAAATACATAAAGCCAGGTTGAAAATATTTCACATACATGCAAGTTTTTGTCATAAATATTAAAGGACCAAAAGTCATTTCAAGGTGAAATAATATTTATTAACCTTATTGGACAATAATTATTCACTAAGGTTTAATTTAAGCTTTACTAATTTATGACTATCTTTCTCTGTAGATTACTCAAATAGAAATATACATATGTAATAAAAAATGGGAGCTGTTTATTGAAATAATTTTCAATTAACATATAATTGCCAAAGCAGCAAAATTGGTAAATAACAATAGGAGACAAGCGTGATAGTTGATCAAACATATGACACTTCTATATTGAAGTCGTTGTAATTCAAATAGTCAAGGAAGCCGTCTTTGTTACGCATCTCTCATAGCCATCAAGAAGGGTCTTGTTCAGCATGCAAACTTTGCATCTTTACTTTCAACACAGATAAATAAACCCCTTCAGTGATCTTCATGACATGTTGTGTGGATCAGCTTTAAACACACACTCCAGGATAATAACTGCCTATTTTTATGCATTATGGGATATCTGATCAACAAGAAGATGCTAATTTTGGAAAGTGTCGCAGGTTCTCTTGCAAGGGTTCTGTCTGAGTCCATTTTGTGTTACTATAACAGAATTTTGAGACTGAGTAATTTATAAACAAGTGGAGTTTGTTTGACTGAGAAACTCCAAAAGTACTCTGCCCTGGGTTTAATATTCTGGATGCAACTTGGCACACTAAGCTCCAGGGCTGCAGAACATCCTGTTTTTTGAGGAAAGAGGACTCAGCAGGGGCAGTTTCATGCATTTCCTCTTTATCACAGGATGCTTCATTCTCAGTATATTTCTGCCCAAGAACTGAAAGGAAGAAGGGGAGAGCTGGGGTGGCCAAGCCCATCTGGGGACCCGTCTTCCAGTATTTCCTGGAAGCAGGTACTGAAATGAGTTTATGTATGCAGGGAATTTATTATGAATGCTGTGAGTATCAATACTTTGAAGAAAAAGGAAATGAATTGAAGGAGACTATGTGTGGTCCCGCAGTTAAAGAAATTCCTCTGCCAACGCTGTGAGAAATTTTGAAGCTAATAGGGCTTCGTAGAGTTTGACCAACTTTCAGGGAGAAGGCTAGGTCTTTACACCCCTGTGTTCAGCAGTCACTGAATATGGGCCGACTGGGAAAGGAACGTGAACGAAGGGCAGGAGACACTCTTCAGCAAAAACAATTCCTGAATAAGGCTCAGCTCTCAGATGACAACCTTCTGACCAGGCAGAATAATAAATCAGTACTAACTGGGAGGAGATTTTGCTATCTGACTTGAACAGCAAAGCCTATATGAAGTCCCTTCCTCGTGTTACTTAGATCCGTTTACTTAGTTTGATTCCTGGGGGCACCTACCTTAATACAGTGATACTCTTTTCCTGCAGAAAAATCTTAAAAGAAATATTGGTGAAACAACTGACACTCTATATTCCCTGCAGCTGAAACTGCAGGAAACTTTACAGAAGGCAACACAGTGTTTTCTTTCTCTACCTCTGTAAATTCCCTTTACTCTTAGCTAGCCACATCTCTGTGATCAAAATGGCTCACCTGGTGGGATGATCAAGACTCATCCTTGAGAGTTTCAATCCTCTGTTTAATATGCCCTTCTCAAACCAGAGGTGCTGTGCTTTTTCATTTACCATCAAAATTGGGCAAGAGAATTGTGCTAGTCCATTTTGTCTTGCTATAACGCAGCACCTGAGGCTGGGTAATTTGTAAAGAAAAGAGGTTCATTTGGCTCACAATTCTGCACGTTCCATAAGAAACATGGTGCCAATATCCACTCTGCTTTTTACAAGGTCTCGGGAAGCTCTCAATCATTGGGGAAGGCAAAAAGGAAGCAGGCATATCACATAGCGAGAGAGAGGGCAAGGAAAAGAGAGAGGAGGAAGTGTCAGTTCCTTTTAACATCAGTTCTCATGTGAATTAATAGAGCAAAAACTCATTCATTAGTCTTGGGAAGCCATCAGACCACTCATACTTCAATGGCCTAAACACCTCTCACCAGACCCCACCTACAAAATTGAGGATCACGTTTCAGCACGAGATTTGGAGGAGACAAATATTCAAACGGTATCCGTCATTTTTAAGGGTGGTTAGCAGATACACTTATCCCTGTCCTACCTCCTCCTGATGATTACAATTAATTAACCAATTCAGGGTGATGATTCTTTGACTTGCTCACTGAATTCTTGGCACAAGATGCACAGAGTGGCCAAACAAGAGCTATAGGTTAGAATCCAATAAGATTTCCTCTTACATTGTTTCTTAGTGGAAATGCTCCTCTTTTGAGAAACAGGATTCATTTTCTACAGAGAACAGAGTTATAAAGATAGAATCACAAAGTCCTCCAGCAAGTCATGGGAAATGACGGCAAGTGGAACCATTTCTGCATCTGTGCCTTGGTTACTGGACTTAGCATACACACAACATTCTAGGGAATGGTGACCTTCTTAATAGAACATTGTTACAAAACCAAACACACAGTTATGCCTTCAATAGACTGTTCACCACTCTTTTTGATTGTTCCATTATTTTTATGATCATGACTTTCTTGACATAATCTTTTAAATGTAAAATGAGTGCCTTGATCTGATGCAATATCATGGGAGACGCTGTTTTGGTGAATCAAACACTCTTTGAGTCTTCAGCTGGGGTTGCTGGTTGACAGACTGCAGGCAAGAAAAACAAACTCAAGTGCATAGTAAGAAGTGGTTTCAGTGAAAATAAATTTCTATCCTATTTCAGTGTGGAAAGTTTCAAATTTAATCATTTTATCACCAAAAACAGACTTGCATCTTTGAGGAACGATGCCATATTAGGTATTCAATGTCCGTCTCTCATTCTGGAAGATTAGACATGTGAAAGTGTCGGTAGCTTGATCAGACTTGTCTTATGTAGAGACTACAGCTTTGCCCCTTTGTATCCATTCATCTACCTATTACTCCTGCTCTGGGTGGTCGATGACAGAGGTGAGTTAATATAAATTTATTGAGTCATTCTAATTGATAATTTAGTATCTCTTCCAATGTGGTTGATCCCTGGTAGGCATTTAGATGCAGTACAGCTATCTTTATGTTTTGTGACCATTACTGGCCAGTCCCCCTACAAGCTTATATCTAATATTTTCATTTTCTGTCTTCCAATCTTTTTCTTCCAGGCACCTGACCAATAAATAGTTCAAGCGTTTGCAACTGTCTGTGAGTCTGGATGCGTTCCAAACTTGTGCTACTTTCTCTTCCACACAAAGTGGATATCAGGTGCCCTGCCCAAAGCTCTGTCCTTTGAAGAATTGTCCCTTATCATTGTATTTCACTGTTATTCCTGAAAGGAGATGTGGCACAGGCACCATCTATTTTCAGCTTAATTAATATTGAATTAAATGACTTAATTTAATGTATTTTTAATGTTTTCTGTGACCTAGTGAATACATGTCTGCCATAGTTTTTTTAGCCTATATATCTGCCATGCCTGGGGTAGAGCTTCTGCTTTCCCAGTAAAACTGTGTGGACAAAGAAAGCCCTAGCCCTCTCTCCTGCTCTTTTTGGAATAGAGCTTCTGTGTCATATAACAGTTAAAGAGGAAGAACACGTGTAGCTTTTTTGTGTGGGGGGGGTGGGAGATACCATAGACCTTGATTGAGATCTGGGGAGAGAGGAAGACCTGCTTAGAGCCTCTGCATTATTTAGCTGGGTCTGGGGAGCAGGTCACAGATCATGCCAATGACTACAGCTGTTTTTTTTTCTTTTTAAGACTCAGTAGTTTAGGTCAGGCACAGTGGCTCATGCTTGTAATCCCAGCACTTTGGGAGGCCAAGGCAGATGGACCACATGAGGCCAGGAGTTAGAGACCAGCCTGGCCAACATGGTGAAACGCTGTCTCTACTAAACAAACAAAAATTATTCAGGCATGGTGGCACATGCCTGTAGTCCCATCTACTTGGGAGGCTGAGGCAGGAGAATCGCTTGAATCCAGGAGGCAGAGGTTACAGTGAGCGGAGATCCCACCACTGCACTCCAGACTGGGCAACAAAGTGAGACTCTTTCTCCAAAAAAAAGAAAAAAAAAATTCAATAAATTTTCTTGAATAAAAATTTATTTATCTTCTTTAGTCCCTTAGGGAAATTTTAAGACTTCAAATGCTTATTTTTAAATGATTTTTATCAGTTATGGTTGCTTTGCTTAGGAGACTGTGGAGTTCTCACTGCCTCAATTAGAGAAGCTACCTCCCCTAAAGTATTTTTTACAGATGTTTAAAAAATCAAATCTGTTTAGAAAATATGTATACCTAATTATTTTATGTATCTGCAATGAATTCTGGGAATTTCAATATGGAAATATTTATTGAATAGTTTCCTTGTATAAATTATTCTGAAAACTCCAGCTAGTATGTGGCATTTGACGTTAAATTACCACCATGCAGAATAGAATCCAGACCAGAGTGAAAGTTAAAAGATTATCTTACACAGATCTTAGTTCATATATAGGAATCAGTAGTAGGGAAGTGGATTTTCTACATATAAAGAAAGTTAAATAACAATCAGGCAGATAATAGAAAAGAATTAGCCAAAATGTGCAAGAGAGGAGGCTGGCAGGAATGTTATTCAAGAAACAAGAGGGCAAAGATAAAATACAGTAAGCTTGAAAAGGTCAAGATATGAATGAAAGAAAGCTAGGAAGCAGAATTTTCCCTGGCTTATGGGAAACAGATGGAGACAAAACTCACAATATCATAAAAATAACGGCTTTTTTTTTAATGTGACAGGGGATCTGCACCTGATATTGAGTGCCCAGCATTGTTTAAGTGTAAAAGTAAACTGAAAGAAATGTTTCTCATGGATCAGAGACATTTCCTCAAGTTAGGGACTCTGCAATATGGACAGAAGGTCAAGTTTCCTGAGGGAGGGTGTTTCTATTTGTTTCAAAATTTTAGAGCACAACTTAGGGAAGGCATAAAGTTCAAATAAAATGAATGTTCCCTGAAAGAAACAAAATATATCAGAAACATTTTAAATGAATGAATTTTAATACATGACAAAAATAATATATCTTGTCTGAGCTGATGGGTGTCAAGGTGGTCAATTAGCCAGACTGAAAGTTATAATCATGACTTTATTCACTTACTGTACAGATGAGGCAAACATACCTCATACCTTATTGGGAAGGAAGAGTTGACAGAAATATCCAGAGCCTTAATATTTCCATGTTATCTTATAGCATAATTAAGTCTATTAATTTATCTGAAGGAATATATTCTATACATAAAAATGTGTGTATTCTAAAATGTTCAAGTTTATTTTCATAGAAAACATTGGCAACATCCTACATGTTCAACCATGGGGAAATGGTTGAGTAAAGCCTGGTTTGCTTCTTAAAAAATTGTATAATAGTTAAAAATTTAAAATGGCAGTTTAAAAATAATACAGTCATTTTTCATTATGATGTTAAATGAATAACAAAAAACTCTGGGTGAATTCAATTTTCCATTCACATTCCAACTATACGTATGCAGCCAAATGAGGCTAGAGAAAAATATACAACCAAGCTGATTTTTCTTAATCTAAATCCCTAACCAAAAGTCTTTACGTTGCCTTGCCATTATAGTATACTTTCCTAGTCCGTTCGCTTTCTTACTTTACTAGGGTATTTTACACTTTCTTCTCAAATTTCTGATATGTCCTCTCTGTTTCTCTCTAACTGATATGCTTGTTTCATCTATGGAAAAAAAGTGATAATTAAAGACATTTTAATAGATGAGCTTGCACTAATGGATTTACCTGTCTCCAGTATCTCTGCTCATATAGTCTACATTTATTACTTTTAATTATAGTTGACTGTGCCTAATTCTGTGAGTAAACCTTCCATAATCCTTTGCAAGTCCATCCCTGTCACCTGGTTGCTAAATCAAACCCTTTTACTCTTTCCTACCCAAGATATTTTCCCAGGAGTTCTCTGATCTCTCTCTTGCATTATCAAATTGTTCTGTCAAATAAATCATATTCTTTAGTATAAAACCACAATTTTCTTTTTTCTCATATTAAAGAAAGAAAAACAAACAAACAAACAAACAAAAAAAAAAAACCGTCGTTTATCACGTAACTTTTCTCCTTTACACATAATTCCCAAAAGGGGTTGCCTTCACTTTCTCTCTTTTCTCTTTTTACCCAATTCCAGTCAGATTTTGAATTATGTCATGATTAAACTAGTTTTCTCAAGGATCTTTGTATTATCCATCATCATCTTATTGGATTCTTTAGTAAATTAGAAACTGTAAATAACTACATTAGTTACTATCTACTACACCACAGAATACTGTCTCCTTTAACTTTTGGCTGTTTTGGTCCATTGCTCTATTTCCCTGAGGGATTCTATCTCAACCACATTGTAGCATTTAACTAAATCAGAACTTTGTCTCCAAATGTTTACTCATATCTTTCTACCCTCAACACTTTGGTAATCTCATTCAGTCTCAGTATTTTACTAATAGCACCCCAAATTGCATCACTAGTCAATATCTCTCCAAAAGCACCAGAATAATTTATCCAATTGCTTACTCATGAGATAATTTGGATCAGTGTCCATACCCAAATCTCATGCTGAAATGCAATTTCCAGTGTTGGAAGTGGGACCTGGTGGGAGGTAATTGACTCATGGGGGTGGATTTCTAATGAATTGTTTAGCACCATCCCCCTTGGTACTGTCTTGGTGATGGTGAGTTCTCATGAGTTCTGATTGTTTAAAAGTGTGTATCACTTACACCCTTTCTCCTGATCCTGCAGGATGCCAGGTCCTGTTTTTTCTCCCACCATGAATAAAAAGCTCTCTGAAGCCTCCCCAGAAGCAGATGCTACCATGCTTCTTATACATTGTATACATAAAACAGGCTATGGAGTTGTTAGTCAATTAAACTTCTTTTTTTAATAAATTACCCAATCTCAGATATTTCTTTATAGCAATGTGAGAATGGATTAATACACTCAACATCTTCACTTGGCTAGCTAATGCGCATTTTATAACTTTCAATGTCCCAAGTCCCAACAAAATTCAATTGTTATATCTAAAATCTAATTATTCATTCTCAGTTAAAGACAACTTTCAGTTGTTCAGGCCAAAAGACTTGGAGTCATCCCGAGTCTCTCTCACTCCCTCTCTATCTGTATTGCACCTTTATCCATGTATGGATGGATCTTACTGGATCTACACTCAAAATCTGAAAAAAAAAAAAAAAAAAAATGTTATCTCATCCAGTTCACCATCAATCCAATGCTTGGATTATTGCATTGCAGTGACTCTTAGCTCATCTCCTTGTATTCCTGCCAACAATTCCTATAGTCTATTTATAACATAGAAGCCAGAAATATGTTCAAATAATATTAGGTTATATCACTCTTCTGTGAAGAGAGAGAAGTCATAACAATTTTTCCCACTCTGAATGAAACAAAAGCACTTCCTTACTTATTCCAAGTCTGTAAAGCCCTTTAATTTCTGGTTCCTCATAACTCACCTGACCTTCTCTTCTACTAATCTCTCCTTTGATCATTCTTTTCCAGTTACTCTGGACTCACCCTAGCTTAGGGTTTTTGAAACAGCTATAGACTTCCCATGCTCTTCCCACAGGTATTCATATAGCTTATTCTCTCCTCACCTTAAAGTCTTTGCTAACATAAAATTCACAGTGAGGGCTTCGTTTACTGACTGAAGATTGTAGCCCTTCTAATACTGAATATATACTCTTCCTTACTTTATTTCCTCTATAATAATTCTCGTTATATAGCATAATTTAACTTTGATGTTTACTTTCAATAACATCCACCTGTAAATTAAGCTTTTTGATGAGTATATGTTTCTCCAGAGTCATTATAACTTCCTAATATATTATAAAATTTAGCTATTTATTTTAATGACTATCTCCCTTTCTACTAGAACATTATCTTCATGACGGCAAGGACGAACATATCCCTGATATCTAGAAGAGGAACTGAAATCAATATGAAATAAGTATGTCATGAATTCAAATACATTAATAGAATGTTTTGAAGTGTTATGTTTTTCTGTACTATTCAATTTTTCTTCCAATGATTAATATAGTATATATGTATACATAAATATACAGAAATTAATATAGTATATATGTATACACATGCACAGAAATTTATATACTTACATATTAATAAACAATTATAGTTAGATTGATCAATAAACAGATCACTTCTACTTATAAGAAGCCTACAGAGTAGATAAGAAACAGAAGCCTGGGATAAAATTACCTCAGTGGTCTGCTCATTTTATAAAATGTAGACAAGAAGAGCTATTAAGGCCGGGCACGGTGGCTCAAACCTGTAATCCCAGCACTTTGGGAGGCCGAGACGGGTGGATCACGGGGTCAGGAGATCGAGACCATCCTGGCTAACACGGCGAAATCCCGTCTCTATTAAAAAATACAAAAAACTAGGCAGGCGAGGTGGCGGGCGCCTGTAGTCCCAGCTACTCGGGAGGCTGAGGCAGGAGAATGGCGTGAACCTGGGAGGCAGAGCTTGCAGTGAGCCGAGATCCGGCCACTGCACTCCAGCCTGGGCAACAGAGCGAGACCCCGTCTCAAAAAAAAAAAAAAAAAAAAGAGCTATTAAAATTTACTAAAGGGAGAAGTCACTTTGGCCTTAAAGATAAGGAAGGCTTTAAACCCTTTTTGGAATAATCATCAACATTTTGACAGAAAGATATGTAGTATTATTCCTGGCAAGAAAAACTGAATGTGGAACTTCACAAAACATCTTTTTCTATAATGACATAGGTCATTTGTATTATGCTTATCATAATAAATCTCTCACTAGATTTTTTGGTTGAGATGGTTCATTTTGGTCCAAATTTAGAAACAGATTTAGAATAACAAATTGGTCATTGATTGTAGATAGTAATATAGACTAGTATAGGCCATGTTGTACTAATTAATTAATTCATTCATTCATTCATTTTTTGAGACGGAGTTTCTCTCTTGTTGCCCAGGATGGAGTGGAACGACATGGTCTCGGCTCACTGCCACCTTTACCTCCCAGGTTCAAGCAATTCTCCAGCCTCAGTCTCCCAAGTAGCTGTGATTACGGGTGCCTGCCACCATGCCCCACTAATTTCTGTATGTTTAGTAGAGATAGGATTTCACCATGTTGGCCAGGCTGTTCTCAGACTCCTGACCTCAGGTGATCTGCCTGTCTCGGCCTCCCAAAATGCTGGGATTACAGGAATGAGCCACTGTGCTCGGCCCTGTGTTGTACACATTTAGAGTGGAAGTGGTGAGTAAATGTTGTTTGGGGGTGGGAAGCTGCTAAACATGTATTAGTTGGGATCTCATTATAGTCTCTGGTATGTGTAATCTAAGTTCATAGAAGTAACAACTAACAAAAAGTGTAATCTAAGTTCATAGAAGTAACAACTAACAAAAAAAGGAAAACGATGCATGTGAAAGAAAATGTGTCTATAGTATTCAGAATGTCTGAGATTAATTACAGTTAGGGGAATAAAACTTAAATGTATTATTTGAAACTAAAAAATCATTGATAAATATATTTTAGATAAAATTCCATTAAAATGATAATACACCAAAATATTATACCTTGGAAAAAATAACTCCTGCTGACATAATTTTTATCTTGTTTACTAATTCACATCATGATTGTAAGAAAGCTTTTCATCTCTTTGTAAAACTGACAGTTATTTAGTACCTTCTATATGTCATTTATGTTCTATCGTTTATTTGCTATGTGTCATCTCATTCTATCCTTAATGTTTAAAGCATTATTTCTCTGTGTGTATAGTATAAAAAGAGTCTCAGGGAGTTAAGAAAGTTGACCGAGATCACATAACTAGTTGACAGTAATGAGGCTGCATGGTCCTGAACCCTGTATTCTTCCATTATTTTTCTTTCACTATAGCTCGTGTAGGATTGTTAAAGTGAGCATCATATGAGGTCAGAAGAATCAGGTTTCTATCTGTAGTCTTTTTATTTCTGCCACATTGTTAATCCTTCAATACATCTGTACATCCTTCTCCTTTCTGCCTGGAGTGCTATCACCAACTCAACACTTCTCCTGTGTACATATGGCATTTGTTCATGTTTCAACTCAAATCACCCATTCTAGCTTCACCAAATTCTCAGATAAGTTCAGACTTTCTTCTTACAAATGCTTGTAATATGCTGCTTATTTCCTTTTATCCCTTTTTTTATGGTTTGGGATGTTACATTTGTATGAAATTGAATAATGCCGATCTCCTCCACTAGGCTATCGGAGTAAACACCATGTGTGTCCTTACTATTGTGTTCTTAGAGCCACCTATAGTGTTTTTCAGTGAGTAAAATCTTGAAAATGTTTGTTGAATCGAGAAATAGTCTCTGTTTTAGGGAAAATTGCTTGATAACATTTTAGCCAAAATCTCCAGTTCATGGTGTTGCTGTGAGGAAAAAGCAATAATGTAAGAAATATGCTTTTCATTTGCCATATGCTATTTGAATACATATTAAATATGCATTCGTAGGCTTACAGTCAGACTCTGTCTTAATGGAAACCCACTCTGGCCATATCCTCAGCACCTATAGAGTACCACATGCCATATCAAACCCCCATTTACATGTTGCCTTTAATTATTTTCTATGTGTTTCTTTTGCATTGAATTTACCTCACTGTTTCAATATGCAGCAACAAGAAAGGAAAACTCTCTATTCTTTATTACAAACAACAATCCAACTTGTAAAAAGAGAGGCCCTTGTTGGCATGTGAACATATTGCAAAATGGATGCATAATTATATTCCACATGTAACACTTAATTGAAGAGTAACCTTGAGATCAGACTAGCCCATTTCAGTAAAGGCTAACATTTTGCCTCAGCATATGAACAAATCGGCTCTTCACAGAAGATCTTAACAGAATGATAAATGGTATTATCTTTGAATTTTGGACCTTGGATTAAATGCTGCAAAACATGTTTCCTCACAAAAATTATAAAAGCACATGGATTAAAAAAAACCTGCTTTAATGTCAACAAATAAAAGTAATGAGTAAATAAATCTTATTTTAGAGGCTGTATTTTGTCCTATTCACAAATAATTGTTATTACAGATATTAGACTCTATGGTAATAATTTTCTTTTCAAATATTTCTATGGCCTTCCACTTCCACTTATGATGAACTAGCATGTAGAACAGCAATACTTCTGCAAAGAACAACTAGAAAACAAAACAAGCAAAATATAAAACAAATATATCACGAATATATCTTCTCTTTAATATCATGAGAAAGATGCTACAGGTATATGGTACTCTGGGGCCAAAATTATAGACAGAAGAGACACTTCTAAGGAATGTATTAATTATAAAAGTTATAATAACATTTTATACCACTGTTTTATTAAAATATTTGTCCACAGGAAGAAAAGGTTTATCTTCCTGGTTCCAGTATGCCTTTCCTTCCTGTTCCTCTGGTGCTTGACTGCCACAATAAAACCAGACTCTTTGTGGTTCTCACTCTCAAGTGAGTTTCAGGGGTGCTGCCGGGGGCAGCTTTCCTATAAGTTTCATCATGACTCCAATGGGCAGCTTTCTAGCAGGTATTGTTGACACATCAGTATGAAGTTTCCCAATGAGTCTTCACAACATTCTGGAAAGCTCTCCATCAAGTCTTACGAGTGCCGCTTTGGGCAGTTTCCTGATTTTTATTCCTGGACTGTAGCACTTCAGCAAACCACTCCGTAAAGGGGTGAAGTCACATCCTTTCCAGTGAAGTCTGAAATCTGAGAATCAATTGGCAAAGATCTCCAAAGTTGATTCCCTTCCTGGATACCTTGCTCAGTCTTAATGGCTGATCCCCATATCTACTTTTTTTCTAAAAGTTATTCTTACCTTCTTTAAATGATAGTTGTTGGTTAATGGTCCTTTATGTTAAAATTCTGACATTCAAATTATTGGTGCGATCATTTAAATGCCAGGATTTTACCAGAAAGAACCATTTCCTGACTTTACATTGACTAATACAATCATCTTGTTATTTTATACCCAGCTTAATATTTTCTTGGACACATACCTCTTACTTATATGAGGTACTTGTACAAGTTGAACCCCACCTGTAGCTTGTCCTACAGTCCCCTCATCTCAATAGTCCTGATAACACAAAACCACATTAATGTGTATTCACTGGTAGCAAAAATATATTTAATTGCTGATCAGCATTCAGCAGCACATTCATGAAGTGCTGGGCTACCAAGTACTGAAACATACAATTTAAAAATAACAAATAAAAATACCTAAAATTGCTAAAATTTCTTCCCAACCAAAGATGCTTTCATTCACCATACTAAAAATATGAGTTTGTTGTTCAGATGCCATTGTTTTTTTTCCAAAGTTTGTGTTTTTGTCTTTAGAAACACTCTGACAAACAGTTTTTAAGTACAGATGATTGGCATGCTGGGAGAAATTATAAAACTTTTAATAATAAAAAATGTTTAATAATGTAATAGATGATTGAAGAATTCACCCAGTCATAATAAATTGAGTTTTAGAATGTTTCTTAAATGAAAATATGTGCAATACAGTTTAATCTTATTTTTATTACAGAAAAAACTTTAGGAAAATTTTTGTAGTACTTTGCTATATTATTTTCATATTAATCTTTCTCTTAAATTTTGAATAGCTAGGGTAAAAAAGCATTGGCAGAAAAAGATCATCTTCATTTTTTTTGGCCTTTAAACCTAAGTCTATTATTTAATTTTTTATTCAAATAAAATTGTCAATAGCCAACAAATACCAATGCATATTTTTCCCGTGATTGAGACTAAATTTTTCTCACCTTGGTTACCAATAGAGATTAACCAACTTTTCCTACCTGTGATTTTGTGGTACATGAACCAGAAGCGTTTTAGCATGTGATGACATTGTAAGTATCATCAAGCATCATTACCCACACGTTTGCACAACCACTGCTGCACATCTAAAACTACAAGTAAGAGAGCTAAAAGCAAACGTTGCATATCCCTGTGATGGTAGGATATTGAAAAGCATTTTACAGTACACATTTTTGTAATAGGATCTCAAATAATCAAGCATTACTGAAATATATTGTAAGAGATGATCTAGGGAGGAGGCTATGCAATATCTAGTCACATTGTTTCTTAGATCTTTAAAAAATTAAGTGATCTGTAAGACCACCAGAAAGTGCATTTATTTTCACCATACCACTTAAAGCCCATCCTCATTTTACTGAGAATATCTAGTTGTGATTTAAGCGTCAGACAACTGGAAGAGAGCACAACCTGCTTTGCATTAAAAGTCAATTACATGCTTCACTCCAATTAACTTTTAGTGGAACTACTTCCAGGAAAACGATAATGATGATAAAATAATAATGATGCCGGTTTAACTCTTTTATACCTATTTCTAGATTAAAACACATTTCCAATAATACTGACAGGTAAAATAACTTTTCTCCATTTAGAAATGAGTAACTGAGACTTAGGGCAAATATATGTTCTTGCCAGTTATGTCATAACATCAGTGTATGAAGAAGCTCAGGCCCAAACCAATGCCTTTGGATGTTTGCAGAATTAATGGCTTTTGATCAGAAATTGCAAAATGCCAAACGTAAGCATAATTTAAAATAACAATCACAGCAATAATATTTATTATGACTTTACTGTTTGATAAGGAATATAACAAGTAGTCTATGCACGGTGTAATCTAATTCCCACAAATAATCTATGCCACAGATACTACACACACACACACACACACACACACACACACACACACACAGGTGGGGGAGTGCTATACATCTATATATCTGTATCTAATACCTGTCTGACAAATACTTGGAATCTTGTTCTAAGTTGATTAGATAATAAACAACAGAACAACAGGAAATTATCAACAAATAATATATTAGTACACAAGAAACAATCTCTGTGGAAATCCTATTTTACTAATAAATTTATTGAGTTTTGTGAACTACCTAGCCCTAGGTTTTACTCTTTGGTACACATACCAGATCCAGCAAATATGGCTTTTAATAAAAGCTTTTTGGAATTCATTCTATGCCTCCTGAGAATCTTACTCAATAAAACATAAGACCATTTGTTTTACTACTCGTTGAATTATTTTCTTCTATGATAGTTCTTGTCATTTATTTGAATCAAATATGTTCTGTATCTCCAAGGATTCCTTCTCCCAAGTACTCAGTATGTAGAACTGTGTATCATTGCTTTTTCTATTACATTCATGGTCTCAAACTACAGTGAGAGCAATGTACCTGAATGAAGGAGATGGGAGTCCAAAAGTGGCATTTCTTTGTCCATGACATTACTTCAGCAGCTCTAGAGTAAATTTACTCAAGTTCAAATTGTCACCTCACCACCTCCTAGCTTCATGTCAATGGGAATTTAGGTAATTTAACTATGCCTATAAGCCTTATAGGATTGTTGTGACTTGTAAGAATAGAGTAAAACATGTAAAGTGTGAGCACGATGTTCAACACATAGTATAGCTATTAATCAAATATGTTATTACAATAGGACATTGTGTACCTATAATTTTCTTCACTTATATCTAATAATGTTTAGAAATATTACAAAAAGGTATACACTAGAATTACCTACTTCCAAAGAGAATTTGAAATCTGCCATCATGTACCTTATTTTTAATGAAAGTAAAAGATAACACCCATTAAACACCTCAGTGCTTTATTGTTGCCTTTTGATGTCAATAATCACTTTAAATAATTGATCCTCAAATATAAATTCTTAGGAACAATTTGTTTGGACAGCTTCTTGTGTTTTCAATAGTCTACTGTATACTGTTCACACATTCTACTTCAAAGTCAACTTCAATAGTTTCACTGGGAACTCCTTCTCTTCCCCCTCCCTGTTGTTCTTCTCCTCCTCCTATTCGTCATTGATATGGTTAGCTTTGTGTCCCCGCCCAAATCTCACCTTGAATTGTAATCCCCAGGTGTTTAGGAAGATAGTTGGTGGGAATTATAAACTCTTAATAAAGTTATGTGCCTTTGTATTCTCAATATCTAAGATGTTGATGATTTTTTGATATTTATTTACAACATACATAGATTTTCAAAAATAGAGTAGAAATGTTGAGTATGTAAGAAAAACCAGTAAAAAAGCACAAGGAAGTATCACAATAGAAGTCGTTAAAAAGGGAGAGAATAAGGAATTTAATAGTCTTGTAACTAAGCCATTGTTTAATATGAATGCCTGTTTTCACTTACTGTTTTGTTTGGTGGAGAATCTAAGATATGAATCTGATGAATCCATGAAT